>NW_010973368.1:12677380-12789964 GCF_000737465.1 Haliaeetus leucocephalus | reverse complement strand
CAGGGTCAACCCATCACAGTCTTTTGTTCTCACTCCTCTCTCCCACTGGTGTGCTATCAACACCTTTCTAGCTACTGATGCAGAGCACAGTGCTATGAGGGCTGCTATGGGGAGTATTAACTCCATCTCAGCCAGACCCAGTACAGCTCTCTAAATTAGGAAGTTGGATGAGATATAAACTCCAGAGACATAATCCTGAGGCTTTTCAGATAGAGGGAGCATGCAGGTTTTAGCTGCAACGTAGTGAATACTGATGAGCATTTATGAACATGAGTGCAGTAACTCTTTCTCTGAGAAGCGTGGATCTATAGCACGTGTTTGTAAGAAAGCATATAAAAATTAGATACCTTGGCCAATTTTATCATTTGCAGCAACAATAATGTTAAGGGTACTTCTAAAAGATCTTAATTTGCAAACATACAAGTATAAATTCAATGGTTATATGGTTCTGAGCTCTACTGATGCTAGAAATACCAGCAATCCACCTAAAACCTTTGGCAAAGTCTAAAGAGTGTCAAATTTCTAATGCTACCTGTAGTCTCAACTCTAAAAGTTTTCACATTTGCCTAAAGATGCTTGAACCAGGAAAATTTTTCCCAGGGAAGAGTATCTGGAGTTCTAGTGGCTGATCACCTGTTTAAAAGCAATTTAGTGCAAACAATGTTACAAGTAACTTTTAAAGACATGATTACACTGTTTTAAAAATGTTGAGAAATTCACTGAAGAGCTATTGAAGAATGCACGGGTATTTCACTTTCAGGTACTTGTACAACAAGACCCAGCACAGTATTATCACCAGGGACTTCCCAAGAGAATTCATAATGCACGGTCACCATGGAGATGTTAGAGCTGTATTGCATACATCTGATGATAGAAGTAGAATTGTAATGTTATATACTACATATATAGTTATGTACAGTATTTAACATATCCTATCAAGACCTGCTGGTCAAACTAAAGGGCAAGAAGGAAATTCACTGGCAGTGGAAGCAGGGACAGCTATCCTGGGAAGACTATAGGGACATTGCCCAGTTGTGTAGGGATGGGGTCACAAAGGCCAAGGCGCAGCTGGAGCTGAATTCGGCAAGGGACACAAAGAATAATAATAAGGCCTTCTATAGGTATGTCAGCCAGAAAAGAAAATGTATCCTGCCCCAATGAACACGGCTGGCAAACTGGTAACAACAGACAAGGAGAAGACTGAGGTACTCAGCAACATTTTTGCCTCAGTCTTCACTAGCAATCTCTCTTCCCACACTTCTCGAGTGGATGGACCTCAAGGCAGGGACTGTGGGAGCAAAGTCCCTCCCACTGTAAAAGATCGGGTTCATGACCACCTGAGCAACCTGAACATACATAAGTCTACGGCACCTGATGAGATGCATCCCAGAGTCCTGAGGGAATTGGCTGATGTAGTTGCCAAGCCACTCTCCATGATATTTGAAAACTCATGCCAGTCAGGTGAAGTCCCTGCTGACTGGAAAAAGGAAAACATTGCACTCGTTTTTAAAAAGAGTAGAAAGGAGGACCCTGGGAACTACCGACCTGTCAGCCTCACCTCTGTGCCCAGGAAGATCATGGAAGTGATCCTCCTAGAAACTATGCTAAGGCACATGGAGGACAGGGAGGTGATTCGAGACAGCCAGCATGGCTTCACCAAGGGCAAGTCCTGCCTTAGTGGCCTTCTATGGTGGAGTGACTACATCAGTGGACAAGGGAAGAGATATGGATATCATCTATCTGGACTTCTGTAAGGCTTGTGACACAGTCCCCCACAACATCCTTCTCTCTAAATTGGAGAGACATAGATTTGATGGATGGACTATACTGTGGATAAGGAATAGGCTGGATGGTTGCCTCCAGAGAGTAGTGGTCAATGACTCAATGTCCGGATGGACATCAGTGATGAGGTGTGTCCCTCGGGGGTCCATATTTGGACTAGTACTGTTTAATATCTTCATCAGTGACATAGACAGTGGGATCAAATGCACCCTCAGCAAATTTGCAGATGAGTCCAAGCTGAGTGGTGTCATTGACAAGCCTGAAGGATGGGATGCCATTTGGAGGGACCTGGAAAAGCTCGAGAAGTGGTCCCATGTGAACCTTATGAGATGCAAGGTCCTGCAGATGCAAGGTCCTGAGACACTGGAACAGGTTGCCCAGAGACGTAGTTGCCGCAACCCTGGAAACATTCAAGGCCAGGTTGGTTGGGGCTCTGAGCAACCTATCTAGTTGAAGATGTCCCTGCTCATTGCAGGGGGGTTGGACTACATGGCCTTTAAAGGTCCCTTCCGACCCAAACCATTCGATGATTCTACAAATACCTACAAATGTTCCAGATAGTACTACTGGTCAGAAGGAAGAAGGTAGAAAAAATACAAAGGTAATGGTAAAATAGTATTTAAATATAATAAAGATCATTATAAACTGTAGCTGCTTCATTTTTTTTCAGAATGTGCCAGTACTTCTGATTCTGCAGAAAACATACCACAGTTGAGAAACCCCAAGAGAAAAATAGCATTCAAGCTCGTGTAATCCTCCCAACTACAACAGTGCAGTCTCCAAATGTAGTCCAGATGCTGATAAAAATACCAGGGGACAAGTAAAAAAGATTTAAGTTGAACCATTCTTTTCAGCAAATCCAATATAATTACATCAAAATGTATATTTTTAATGGCTATGGGTATAAGCTGGCAAAGACTTCACTCAGGAAAAGCAGGGCAGAGTGGCTTCCCTTGACTCTTCCTGAGGCTGGGTTATCTCCAGGCATAAGGATGCATTGCAGACTAGCCGAAACATGGATGGGGAGTAAGGGCTCCCCAGTGAGCCATGAACAGCTCACACCGAAATGAAGACTTGCTTGGTCTGTAAAAAGCAAAGCTCAATTTCCTATTCTGGGAAAGATTAAATGGCTTTTTTCAGTATACACTGCTGAAAAAAAAAAAAAATCTGACTCTTCTTTCAGTTTTCATTCTAGAGAGAAAGTGTGAAAAGCTGACATTTTCTTCTCTTTGGCGATTAAGACAAACATCTAAACACTGAAAACATAAGCTTTTCTATTCTGTCTTCAATTGCTAGAAGCCAACTGGAGAAAAGCGTTGCTGAACTCCCTGAGGAAGAGGATTTTTCTGCAGATCACCAAACAAATGCATTACCTCCAGGAGGACAATGTATTAGGAACACCCTGGGTGAGGGTGATCGGCTGCTGGGCCTTCCTCTGTGGTTATCTTCCCTGGCAAATGTCAGTGGGATTTTCACCCCACCTGATAAAGTACAAACGAAGAGAGGGGACGGAAGATAGCCATCCAGAAGAAATTCTGAGCCATGGGGAAAAACAGTTTCACAAGTAAACCTGCAGCTGCTCCTTTCTCTGTGGATATTTTAGATGGGGATAAAGCGCTGAATTATGCACCATAGCTTACTTTTCCCTTGACTGGAGGACTAAGCATCAAATAAAACAAAGAGTCAGAAATATGGGATGCCTTTAGGGCAGGAATAACAGGCTCCGTAGACACCAGAGCCCCAGGGTGGGAGCTGGCTCTCCTCTGGGTGAAGCTGGATGGGGTGATGCCTTCCAGGAGCTCCCAGCATGTCTCCTCAGTGCTGGGAGACACCCAATCCAAAGGCAAGCTCCCCTAAAACAAGTCTGGTGTAGATAGTGGGTCCTAGGCACCAGCTGGTTTGCTGCCCAGCAGTAAAATAGCTCTGTATTCATGATGTGCTTACTAAGGAAAAAAAGATGTAATAAGACTAAATTATCTCACAAAACCAGTTTTAAAAATCTGTTTCCCCTTGCTGAATGCTATAGATCACCCGGTTTGCTGCCTCCTCAGAGAGATTTCTCTTTTTTATTTACCACTTATGTACTGGGAAAATTCTTATGCACCATGGGGAAATGGAATAGATACTGATACTCAGTCATCAATCATTCTTATTTATGTTTTCAGTAAAAGTTCATACTGAATCTTTTCCATACTACATTTCACTGAAACTATTCACACATCTTTCAGGCTGAACCTTGCTATTTTTCTCCCCATTCTCTCCCATGTGTACTTCCGTACTTTTCTGTGGGTTTAACAGATCACCACAGCGTATTTTAAGCTTGAAGTTGAGGGCAGGGAACTAATAACTTTCACTGCACAGCATTTCTAGAGCATATGGGCAATTATGTAGTGTGTGTAAGCTGATACTGGTTTAAGCATGTCATAAATACAAGGAAGTGAAACTAAACTTGTGCCAAAATCTTCACTCAGTTACCCTAATTAATGCATGTAAGTGCCAGATATTGCCACCAGTCTCCTTATCAATACAAACAGCAACTTTTAGTGGTCATGAATAAAGACTTTGTCTACATGCATGCAAAGTATTCTATAATATTTAAAACAATATAGTCACTTAAATGCTTTAATCTTTATTACAGGTTTCTTTTTCTGAGTAGCGGCAAATGTTTGTGTAGCCCAAGATTGTTCAATTAGCCTGAGCTAATGGACCTGCTCAGGAAAATGAATGGGACCAAAGTATTCATCAAAGCAGCCCATGCTTGTTGGGAATTACTGGGAAGTGAAACTGCTGTTCCAAGCAGGTGAGCAATGCCTGGACATACCTCTGGGTAAGTCCCATACATACTTTAGGAAGGGTCTGCCTACCTACATTTCATCAGCCCAGACCCAGGCAATTCTCTGGTTTTGATGAAAAATAAGTTAATAATGCATCATGCCTAGCTAAGAACCTTCATACGCTCTAGGGACAACTGCGACCACTCTCTCTGTGCCTCCCTGGTGGGAGCGTCACCACCGGCTCCCACCCCAGCCTTAGTTCAGCTCAACACAATTCCTGCTCTGCTGTGCCCACGCAATCCACAGCGCCATCTCATGGCTTGCTTGGATTAGACCAAGGACAGACGTCTGCCGGAACAAGATTTATTTTATTTGGCTTTTTTTTTTAATTAAAGATAAGAGCAAACTGCTATGCCTCAGTTATCTGGCTGTTGGGACAGCGATGCGCAGGACTGGCCTGTCAGTCTGCTTGGACCTCCTGATGGCGCGTGGTCTTTCCACCATCTTCCCGCAACAGTACTGGGAGACATTTTTTTATGCCAAGAGTGCAAGAACACCCCTGTTTGCTCAGTGAAAAGCATCCATGATTTGTCTGTTCAGGGGACAAAGCTCTTACAAAGACTTCATATCTACAAGTAGTTCTTGATGAACTCATCTCTCACATTCAAAAAGTGAGGGTTACTTCTCATTCTTTCACTGCAAGCTGTTCCTAAGGCTGTGCTCCACACAGGAGAGATGATGATTGCTGCGGGAGATCCTCACATACATGCAGGAGCAGGATCGGTTCCCCCTTCGGTACGGATGATCACCCTTTGCCTCCCTTTCTTTGTTGATAGGCCAACCAGCAGCACTCTTGATCTGGGGGAAACAGTAAATCCTTTGGGAAAACTCTGTACTTGGCAATACATACTGTTTACCTTTGATTCATTGATTACAGTAGGGCAGTGAAGTGTGTTCACATCAACAACAGAAGGTGGCTATTAAGGTGTATTTCCACGGTGGTTAATCTGTTACTAGTTAAAAACCTTCAGCTGGAGAAGTTAACACTGCCAGCATTGATTATAATGAGTTCTACATAAACATACACAACTTCATCTTTACTGTTATGTGTAATTCCTACTCAAGCAGTAGTTTGGGGAAGTGGAGAGAAAAAGTATGTATGTGGGGGTCACCCTCACACACATCTCCCTCCATTTACAGCCTTCCCCAGCTTTCCCCAGCTCCCCACCCCGTAGCCCCTCTGAGCTCCACAGGTCCCTCCCAGCCTCTGCAAAGGGGCAGAGGAGACTGTGTGCTTCTAAGTGAAAATAAGCCAACCTTAAAAAAAGAGCAATGAATTTTCAGAGCATTGGAAAAGCATAAAAAGTATCTTTCTTCAAAAAAAAAAGAGAGAGAGAAAAGAGTTAGGGAATTATAGGCCACTCCGCCCAACTCCAGTTCTCGGAAAAATGCTGGAATATTAGTAAGGCATCTAGAAAATAACAAGATGATAAATGGCAAGAAAAAAAGCAGGATGACAAAACAAAAATGGTTTTGTCAAAAACAAACCACATCAGACCAACCTAATCCCCTCCAATGGCAGAGTAACAAGCCTTGTCATTAGGAAATAGTTGAGCTAAAGTACAGCTTAGCTAAGCAATAGCTAGGTTATATTTAGGTTTAGTAAGGCGTTATTGACTTACATGACATATTCTTACATAAGGTACAGAAATATGTGCTGCAAGATTGGTGCGAGATTGGAAACCATTTTCAAAGGTTTTAGTGACCCAGCATTAAGGAGAAATCGGGCTTCCTGGGGGGTGCGCTCTGGGCATAGGGTGATTCAATATTTTCATTATCACTGGTATAAAGACACCAGGTATGACAGGAGGGAGAGGCAGAGTGCGGCAGCCAGGTACAGAAACTGGGGGGCTGCAGTTTTGCCTCTGGAGAAATGTAACATCAAATCACTGTCAGCGGAGCAGGACTCCAGCAGTCCCATCTCTGGCCAAAAAGCACATCATGGCCACCTTCGTCCTGGCATTTCCCAGCTGTAGGAGTTCACAGTTAATGTGTCCTGCCAAGGCACCTGGCATGTGACAGCCCATCCAAGAGTCCCAGATTTTATCACCTGCAGTATCCCGTACTACCTGTTTCTGTGGTGTCTAAATACATGATAATCACTATAGATGGTGGGTGGGACAAAAAATGAGATTCTGGGGGAAGAGAAGACAATGCAAATGCTGGCGCAATCAGCCTAACACACAGGTGATGGTAGACTTACAGGGTTTAAAATCAAGCTAATTAATAAGCTAGTGTTCAGTCTGCTGGGTATTTCTGTAAGTGGCCAGTCTCCAATTTCCTAGCCATTTCAGAGAGATCTAAAGGCATCTTGGCAGAGGTAATGTGCTTTTAAGGAGGGATTTGAAAGAAGAAAGTGTATCCACAGGGCACGTGCAGAAGTTGGTACCTTCTGGGCAGCTTTCAGGGTTTAAATCTCTTATGGATCATCCATCTCACAGCACAGGGCAAGAGGTGTGCAGACATTTTAAACCTGCAGAAACCTAGGGCTTTTCTTTGGTGAAAGAATCAATCATTATCAAAATAAAGATCTAACACTGAGTATGTTCGGATCACATAATTTTAGAGCACAGAAGCAACAGGTTCACTGTATCTTCCTCTTCCCCATGGTTCTCCAGAGGCAACAATTGCAAATAGACACAGGGAGGAATGAAATTTGCCCAGATGAAAGATAGAAAACTGTCAACGTTTGTTCTCAGACCCACTCCTATATTGTTTATTCATGGCACAAGAGAGCAGAACTTGTCTACTCAGATAACAAAAAAATGTAAATGTACAAAACAAATTAGCATGCATTTGAACATTTTCCAAACTCTGTTGCTCGTGCTATGAGATTTTGTCAATAATCAGAGACAGCTCTCCCCACCACAATCACACAAGTTCATCTTTGGAGATGCTTTATCTTGTCCTGAGGCTAGACAGCAAAGAATCAGACCAGTTGAGACACCCACAGTCATGCTTCCTGCATCTCTAAGGAAACAAATGGAGTTAAATCTCAACTGCTTGAATGCCCCACCAAGGACACATCTGAAAAATTACCATCTTAATGAGAGATATGAAGGAAAATGCAGTATCAAGTGTTTCTGTGGCAGCAACTTACTTCTAATTTTGAAATAGCCCATTCAAGTTTGCCTGTTCCAAGGTTCACCATTTTCCTTCTCCCCTCCCACGCAGGATTTTAAAAAGCATATCATTAGCAGGTCTTAATTACAGGCAGCTCTAGAGAAATCAAGGCAGCTACATGGATCCCTACTGAGGTCATGATCAGTGCCAGAAATTTTCGAAGTCTCCGAGGAGAAAAGCACAGTCAGTCCTGTGCAGTGCTGCAAGCCTGAGCCCAGGCAGCATCACGAGGGGTGCACGCTGCCTGCCACGGCTGTGGCGTGCTAGGAGCACGGCAGATGGTCCACCAGATTTGTTTGTTCCCAGTGTGCATACTGTGTGCCGCACTCTGGCAGAGCCTGCGTCTGGGCAGCCAGGAGGGAGGCTGTCTGCTTGCCTTGTGCTGGCTCTGCTGGGGCATGCCAGAGGACGAGAGAGATGACACCTTCCTGGGGGGGCTGAGCGTTTCAGGGAAAAGCCTCTGGAGTCATGCAGTGAGAAGCAGAG
The DNA here is from genome assembly GCF_000737465.1 of Haliaeetus leucocephalus. Lineage (NCBI taxonomy): Eukaryota > Metazoa > Chordata > Aves > Accipitriformes > Accipitridae > Haliaeetus > Haliaeetus leucocephalus. The sequence continues at coordinate 12,781,739 of NW_010973368.1, read as the reverse complement.
GGAGGTTTCTCTGCAGGGTGAGGTGCAAACCTGCAGTACGAGTGGAGACAGGGGCTCCTGAGAGCATGGTTTCACAGTCATTTTTACTAGAAAAGTAGAATAATTTGGGTTAGAAGGCACTTCTGGAGGTCATCCAATCCCACCACCTGCTCACAGCAGCACCAGCCTGGAATCTAGCTCAGGTTGCTCAGGGCCATGTCCAGCCAGGTTTTGGATGTCTCCAAGGATGGCAATTTCACATCCTCACAGGGTGACCTGCCCTTGTGTTTCACCTCCCTGTGAACATTATTTTCCTTATATCTTGTTTGCATTTACCTTGCTGCAGCTTGCGTCCCCTGCCTTGCACACTACCACTGTGCACCTCTGGGTCTATCTTCTAATGTAACCTAATGTAGCCCGTTACATAGGGGAGGACAGACAGCAGGTACAGCCTCCCCCTTCGCCTTCTCTTCTCCAGGCTGAATAAGGCCAGGTCTCTCAGCCTCTCCCCACTTGTCCTGGGCTCCAGCCCCCTGACCATCCTGGAGAGATGGCAGGGATGCAGGAAGGTGAGACGCCTCTGGCAGCGGCATCCTGCACTTTGGTCAGGTTAAAGCAATTGTGAAACCACATCCTGAGAAGAGAAGGAAGCCAACTCAAAGCCAAATTTCAGAAGTGGTGGAAAGTAAAAGTCTCCTTGGGACCCAGAGGGTCTTCACTACATTGCAGAAAGAAACTGATGCTAGAGTGAAAGCAAGGGTAGGGACTCACTGCGGTGGCTTGGGGGACAATGCTATGTGTGTGTTCCCTTACTGGAGCTGGAATTAACATCTGAGCGAGACGCTCCCCCTTGGAGTGAGCCCAGACATACTGTGTGGGACTGGCAGGGGGCAAGACCAGTGTACACAATGAAATCAAGGAAGGAGCAACTTAAAAGTGAAGGTCTGCCTTATTTTCACTTGGAAGGACTGGAGCAGACACTTGACACAGTTGTACCTGATCTGTATGGGCACTGTGGGTAACTTGTTCCAGCAGGTCACTGCTGAACTACTTACATAACCATGAGTGCATTTCCCCTTGAAACACACCAAGAAACAGAGCTCCACAAATTAAACATAGCCTGGCAGTGGAGAGAAAGATACAGCCTTCACCAGCTCCATGCTGACATTTAATCTCAGTACTATAGTAGGAGGGACACGTGTGCTCTCTGTACTCCAGAGGGCATCACCAGAACAGCAACCCATCATGTTTTAAAATGGCTTTCAGGGTAATTAGTTAAATACTTTAAAAAGTTGAAAGTACTTCTCTGCCAGAGAAGCAAGCATACAGTTCTAATTTAAATAATTAATTCTTTTTGGACTACAGTCAGCCTGTTTCCAAGGGAATTCATGCTGGATGACTCTTGTTAATTTGCCAGTTTACTGAAAATGAAATAGTATTATTAAGATCCTGCAATAATAATAATAATTAAAAAAAAACAAAACAAAGTAACTTGTGTTTCAAAGTAATAAGACACCTGATGTTCCAGACAAGATGAGCAAGTGGAAGGATTCCTAAAGAGCTGTCTTTCAAAATATCAGAGAAGTGCCTACATAATCCCACTGCCTGCACAAAAAGAGAGCTGCAAATTCATATGCAACATATTCTGCTATCAAATATTGAAACAGAGTCCCTGCAAATTTCAGGATAATTTTTATGATTGGATGAAACTGTTGTATACATGAGAGGAAAAAAATTGTCTATCACATTGCATATAACATTGGATATTGATATGGATTAGATTTTATTTCATTCGTTTTACCTCTTGCACTCCCACAGAAATGTCGGCAGGTAAAGGGCACTTTCAGTTGCAAGACTAAGCTGCTTGTAAACAGTCATGTTAAGTCAATTGTGTTTTTCTTCACTTTTCTCAGCAAGTTTACTCATAGCTGCACTTTTTTTCTAATTGTGTTCTCATTTGTCTCTTGGTGCATGTTATTATTCATCTTCAGTCTGCACATGTTCTAGGTAAGGCTCTGTAACTTCCGAGGCTGTTTTCATTGTTACTTTAAAGAGAAACAGGCTGCAAGTGCCCAGCTGCTGTTTTACCAGCTGGTAAACAATTCAAACACATGTTCTAGGAGCCTGGATCAAAACTCATACTGAACTGCTCTACTTAGCTTTGCACAGGTGAAAGGCACCCACAGAGGAGAAAGAGAGGAGAAGCCAGGAAAGAAAGGATTTGCAGCAGCTCCAACAGCTGTGTGTGCATGGAACCCTCCCTGCTGCACTTGCTGGTAGTTTCACATGTGTAAGGATACATGCTGGAAAACAGAGGAAAATAAATGCTTCCATTTGCCCCTAACCCCTGAGGAATGGCCCAGAGGAAAAGCCCACCAAAACTAGTTATCCCATTATTGCAAAGCATTTCTTTCTGAAAGATTCTTCCCCTAAAGTACACTACAAGAAAGACATTGAGGTGCTGGAGCACATCCAAAGAAGGGCAACGAAGCTGGTGGAAGGTCTAGAGCACGTGTCTTACAATGAGCGGCTGAGGGAACTGGGGCTGTTTAGTCTAGAGAAAAGGAGGCTGAGGGGAGACCTTACCGCTCTCTACAACTACCTGAAAGGAGGTTGTATCAAGGTGCGTGTCAGTCTCTTCTCCTAAGTAACAAGTGATAGGACGGGAGGAAACGGCCTCAAGTTGTACGGAGGAGGTTTAGGTTGGATATTAGGAGACATTTCTTCACTGAAAGGGTTTTCCAGCATTGGAACAGGCTGCCCGGGGAAGTGGTTGAGTCACCATCCCTGGAAGTATTTAAAAGATGTGTAGATGTGGTGCTTAGGGACATGGTTTGGTGGTGGAGTTGGCAGGGTGAGGTTTACGGTTGGACTGGATGTTCTTAAAGGTCTTTTCCAACCTAAACAATTCTACAATTCTACGAGTCTGTGAAGTATAGCACCTTTTCTCCTGCAATCGCCTGCCTCCCAAGGGGATGCTCCACCTGGTTGGAAGGTGTTCAGCTGGGCACTGACCTGTGAGCTTTTTTCAGTCCCTCAGTTATACCCACATTAGCACAGCCCCTGTAGTTGCTCCTCCATGGGTGCTGCAGGAGCACAGCCTCCTGCATGGAGTTTGGCTTTAAGGAGGGATCATGTAAAGCACAGGTGGCCTGACCATATGGGTCCACCTCCAGGTGAAAGCATGCTCTGGTGTACCAGCCTGACACTTCCTTGCCTGCGTTTCGGCAGTGCCTGCACCTTGTGCCGGCCCACACTTGTGGAGCACAGGGCAACAGTTTGTCCTTCAATCCATTGCTTCATGAGGTACTAGGTGACACCAATCTGTCTGGGGTGTGCTGGGTACCATGGGCTCCTGAGTGCCCATCTCTGCCATCATGTCGCCATCCCTATAGGAACCCTCAGCCACTACGAACATCAATACTACTGCTTTAATTTTAAGTTTACTAGCGATGTCCCTAGACATTGGCCCTTATTAATGGCAATGGAGATAATTGAGAAATAGTGGATCATTTAAAACAAATATGCCAAATAAACGCTATTAAAAGTCTGGTGCAGAAGCAGCAAAAATATCTCAGTGCAAAATACTAAGATGAGAGCTGGTTGCAGCGTGCATCCAGCTGTCTTTTCTTCAGGCTCTTGTCTAGTAATGTCTGTGTTGTTTAATTTTACTCATTTCACTACTTCTACTGTATGAATTCATGCAGTTTACAGAAGTTAATGATGCACGTGAAGTATTTGCTAGAGTGAGGGGCTGGGTTCCCAACAGGAGGATGTGCAGAAATGCAGGAGGACTCTTAATGACTGTTGTAAGCAAAGGCAGGGTTTGGCCATGCATGTACAGCAAAAATCAAGTGCCTTCCCCCAAAAATTGTCTTCACTGTTTACTCTGCACCATTCCTAAAGTAATAACACTTGTCTGTCCTGGTTAATGTTTTCTAGAGGACGCTTTGTTTCATAATGCTATTTAACAGTATAAATAAGAGAGGGAGCTGCAGAGTAGTCCTAGAGAAGACAGCAGGATCCTTGGAAGCTGCTGTAAGTTGTGATTTTTTTATTTCCTACAAAGACTTCAAAAGTGTATCTTCTTGTTGCATGCAATTGATTTTAAGTCTTTCCTAGGGTTGTATCTTATATTGAAATCTGTCTTAGTAATTGTTCCAGTGGTAAAGAGGCTTTTATTGGGTCAGCTGGATATAAAGTCATCACAATTTAGGCATGGAGTTGCCTGCACATTGTCAGGTGGCTGGCAGGAGGAGTAAGAATCTAAAGGCCAGAGTAGGGTGTCTAGTTGCCTTGCGGTGAAGCAAGGTGATCTCTGGAGCCAGCAAATCCTAAGCACCTAAAAATGGGTCTTTCCCAGATGTACCTCCTGCTAGAAGAAACGGGCTCTGCTCCATTAAAAGCCTGAGAATGGGTGCTTAGAGCTTTTTTTTTAATGTATTGGTGATTCTTTTTAAGTAATTCAAGGTCTACAAGAAATATCTGTGCTTAGGGAATGGGATATCTGTCTGCTTCCCTTTTAGATCAGACATCTCCTTATTGCTCTAATCATCAGATTACAGGATCATTGAGCAGGAAGGAGAGAAAATGGTGTTCTCCACATGCTCAGGGGAGCTAAGATCAAAGCTGAGGCCAACCTGTTCATGGAGCCAGAAACTGGGCAGTGGTCAGGTGCGCACTGGAAACTAGAAACTGGGAGCCGGGTCTGATCTGTTCTTGGGACTGCTGCTGCTTTGTAGAGAGAAGAAAATCTCCTCTGTCCCACCTGACTGCCTTAACCACTGCACTGGTTCTTTCTTACCTTCTTTTTTATCCTCTGGCCTCAGTGATGCTTCATCCCTGAGTATGTGCAGTATCTCAGGTTCAACAGCAAATACTGATGGTGGCCTGGTAGAAGGCTGAGAGCTCGTGTTCACCTGTTTCCAGGTAAAAGGAGGCCTAGAAGTGAGTGATGCCACTCTCGGAGGGTGCGCTTCCAGGGTGAGCTCTCCAATGCTAAGCTGTCTTACAGAAGACAGATGACACTGGGAACAGCTCTGTGAACAGTCACACAGATTTCTAAAGGACAGTGTAAACTTGGCTGCCATGTTTCTGCTGCAAAAGCAATTGCTTTTAAAATGAAATAGTCACAGCGGTTGGATTCTCTGCAGAATCCAATGCCCTTGGCTTGTGCTTGCAATCTTCTCAGGGGCCTCAAGCACAGAGGCATCAAAACTCTGAATCACAAGAGAAGTAAATGTCTAGCTGATCAGTCTGGAAAGGCCCCTAAGCATGTCGAGGTGCATACAATGAGGTACGCAAAGAGCTTTCTGCCCAGTCAGGAAAGCCATGTGAGTTTGTAGTGCTCCTGTGAGTAGGCAGTCCTGGACAGTAGGCTTCTGAGGTAATTTTCTCACACACAGATGTGACTAGTCAAGCCTTCCTTTTGTGACTCTTTTTGTGTACTTGGGTGATTTCTTTTGGATGTGGCCCTGAGTAGCTGAGATTAGTTCAGCAGACACCACTGGTGGTGGTGGGCCATGTCTTGATGTGCCTGGTGCCCTCACAGTGCAGCTTTCAGGAAACAGATTTCTCTGATTTCCTCATTTAGAAGCAATCAGGAGGGAAGCAGCACCATCTGGTGAGTGAACAGCTTTTCTATTGCTGCCTGCATATGTTTTTGAGCAGTGCAAATTTTCATGTTGTCTGAAATGAGATTATCGGTGAGGACCCCTTACAGGAGTAGCATGGGATGAATATTCATCTCCTAGACTATTACATGGCACTCCAAAGGCAGAAAATTGTCTTCAGAATTGTCTCTTCAAATCACAGAGATAAAAATCAGCCCTGCAGTGTACAAATTAGCTATATCTACAAAGAAGCAGGTTCTGTCAGTCAGAAAACTTAGTCCAGCTCACTTCCAGGTGGAATTATTCTAGGGTAACTTCAGCTAATCCCAGTTTTCTCCATTTTCTTTCTAGGATATACTGCCCCAAATAAGTATTGCCATTCTGGATTGCATGGTAGGGAAGATTGTGTGATAGGGAAGAGGTAACATATTCAACAATTGTTATCAGCAAGTCTATTACAGATAAATTGCTTAAAGGAACACTATCCTCCAGGTGTTGGCATGCTCTTGTGCCATTGTCTGGTTTGATTGAAAGCTCTTCATGGAAGCAACTTTTTCTCAAATGCCACAAATGTATTGTCATTGTGTAACATAGACAAAGAGAAGAAAAGAGGCAGAGAGGTAAACAGGTTTCCTTCCAGGCTATTCAACAAGTCAGTATAGATTTGGAGTTAGAATTGAAGAGCTTTTCACTTCTACTCCCATGTTTATGGAGAAACTGTTTTTCTGGAGATTATATGAGTAAAGGTGTTAAGATAGGAAGCTTCCTGGAAAATTAGCTCCCTCAGGGAATTCCCTAAGGGCTTTTTAGCACAGGTTCTCAGCTCTTTGCTTTTTAATAAATTGTTAGCAAGTATGCTTGGTTGAAAAATCCCTCAATCATTAAGACCACAGGAGAATCTGCATCTTCTGCTTCCTACTGAAAGGGTCTCTATTGTAAATTTATCACTGGCTGATCACTTGCTAACCTAGAAGCCACAATAATATCAAATGGAATAGTAAATATCAAGTATGAAGTAACAATCCCCAATCATATTCTAAAGGCTTACAGGATGCAAATCCTATTACAGAAGTACCTTTAAGTTTCAAAGAAGGGCCTAACAGAGTGGGCCACTTGTATCTTCAAGACTTGAACAACAAAAAAGGCCTCTACAAACTGCAGCTGCTTGGTCTTTTATAATCTTATGATTTTAAAATCAATCATCATCAAGATTTTTGTGAGGGCTGACTCATGAGACTTGACTGTTTGTGATTGGCCAGTACTGAATAAGAGATGGATGATTCAGATTGAGATTGTATTTAATTATCTGTGAAATCAGAGCTGTAATAAAATGAAAATAATTCCATGAAAGTACATAAATTAACCACAAAATGCAAACATGTCATAACTACATAGAGCAAAAATATCAGGATAGGAAAAAAACCTTCAGAAAACTGTAACCAATATTTTACAGAACCCTTACAGCAAAACCATACTATATCCATTAGCCATAATTTTGAGGCCAGGTCAGTTAAATTCCATGTCTACTTTTCATTCCAAATAAATAGAAATTGGCAGTTCGATGTGTATATAGAAAAGTCCAGCTATCTTCTGTGTTTTGTAATAAATATTAAATGTGATGAAATTGGGAACCTGTGGTGATTTATGTTTAAAATGAAATGTTTCATTCTTTGGTATTCATGTTATTCTTAATAAATTATGACTACAGCTGAGTAAATAGTTCACAGTGAATAATTTATCCAGAGGCAGCTTCTGAATCAGCCTGCTGGATACGTGGAAATAGATTAGGCTTAGCTCTGATGCTTTTGTCTGGGAGTTGATTTCTTTTCAAAGTCTAACAAATACATTGGCTCACTGATAGCAGTTTTAAACATTCAGAACCAGAGCTCTTACACTGAGTTACAAGTAGCTACATATATTGAGAAGTATTATTTCAATGTCAAAATCAGAGGAGGCCAAACTATAATTTAAAACTACTGTGCACAGTAATTGAAAATGTAGTTACCAAGAACCCTTATAGATCTTCCATTTGTCAGTAACACAGTAGGTGTTTTTGCAAATAGGCCTGCTTTTTAGAAATACTTATATCAAACACGTAAATGTTTCAATATTTGATTATAGCTCAAAAATGTTTTTTTGTTCTTACACAGTTCTAACTGTAACTGGATATTCAACTACTAATACAAATTGCTCCCTCTGATGTTACAGAGAAAGCAGAACTGTGAGCATAGCGCTTTCTGATGACAGTCTCTCAAGTTGAATCATGCCAGAACAGAAAGGTGCAATTGGTTTAATGTGTCTCTCCCTGCACAAGTTTTAGCAAATCTGGCTTGTTATCTCCCCAAATACTTTGCAACTCTCTCACCATTTCCTTGCCCTGGATTCCCCCTCAGAAATGAGGCCCACTGGGACATTCATAGCCGTATTTCCAAGGTCCCTTTGTAAGAGCTTATACAGTGCAGGTGTCAGCATTGCAAAGGAATGTAGCTACCACAGCCAAGCGAAACAGGTTGATAAATGTTATCTCCCTTTGACCAGCAGAGCATCTGATAAAAAGAAGGCCTTGTTTTTGTTAATGACATTGACTCCTTCTGCTGTGCTGAAAATGAACCCACTCCAATGGTTTGGTTTGTCTATTAAGGGACAACACATTACTTCAGGTTCTTATTCAAAGAATTACATCATTTTTATTCAGAAAGAAAGAGCACCTATTCCTTAGAGACATAGGGCTTTATATTCAGTTTGCTACTGAAAAACAGCTGCCGCCATTTGTCCTCTCTTGAAATAGGGTGCCTCATCAATCTGACCAAAAGTTATTTAAAGATCTCCTTCATGCCTGTTTGCTCAAATTCTGTTTGTATGTAGCTACTGATGGCTGCCCACTTGCATGAATTTCCTCTTTCTCCCTTTACTCACAAAACATCCAGACTTCTTCTATGATGTGCTTTCCAGGAATTATCTTAGACCATTAGTGTCAAAAGCACAGTGGTATCACAGTCCTCCAGTGATTAGCCATGGTGTGTTTCCTGATGGAATACGCTCCATTCTCTGGCCTGCTGAGGGTGCTGTGTATTCAGCTAATCCATGATGAATTTTGCCTTTGCAGGTATTTAGGGTGAGGGTGGCAGAAACAGTTGTGGGGAGGCTTGCCAGGAGGCCTGGGAAAATAAAAAAAAGTCTGGCAAGAGTTGGAGAACATGGATACTGAGGACAAAAGAAAGAGACAAGATTTCTTATTCAGTGGGAATGACAGAATAACTATTTGTACTTCATTAATTTACTTACCTTAGTAACAGCTTCTCCTTTTTTCCATAGGTTTTTAATACAAGATGAAGACCACATTCTACATGAGTTTGCTACTGGCTGGGCTTCATGCTGTTGCCCATGGTCAGCTCCCACCCAAGCACCACAATGGACATGATCCAGATGAACCTAAACACCACATGCATCACAGAGTTGAAGCAATTGCTTGCCTTAAACTAGTGCCAAACAATGCTGACTTTGCATTTCAATTTTTTAAAGAGGTTACACTGGAGGCACCTAATAAGAACATTTTCTTCTCTCCTGTAAGCATCTCCACTGCATTTGCAATGCTGGCCTTAGGGGCTAGATCAACCACTCAGACTCAGATCTTGGAAGGACTCGCCTTCAACCTTACAGAGATTCAGGAGAAAGAGATACATGAAGGCTTCCACAACCTCATCCACATGCTGAGCCATCCTGAGAGCGGGGTCCAGCTTAACATGGGGAATGCCATCTTTCTAACAGAGAAGCTGAAACCTGTAAAAAAGTTTTTAGATGATGCCAAAGCTCTGTATCAGCTGGAGGCTTTCACCACTGACTTTTACAATCCCACGGAGGCTGAGAAGCAGATCAACGATTATATAGAGAGGAAAACACATGGGAAAATTACTGATTTGGTCAAGGACATGGATCCACAGACTGTAATGCTTCTGGCTAGCTTTGTTTTCTTTAAAGGTAAGTCCTCTAGGATTCGCATTCACGTTATTCATTCTTATCAATGGATCTAATGTCAGCTACTACATTTGGAAGTTGCTCTGGAGGAAAATTCAAATGCTTTTTACTGGGCCAGAAGAGCCCCTAATGGCACACTGGAGGTGGTGGAGAGGTGGTAGGACCCCGCTCAGCATGGGGAGGCAGTCAGGCATCACACAGGCTTCGTTCTCTTTGTGGCAGCCGTGGGAGCTCTGCTCCAAGCCACAGCCTCTCATGCATCCTGAGCTTGCTTTCGTGGGTTTAGCCATAAATCCGATTGCTCTGTGTTCTTCTAATTTTCAGTGAAGGCGCTGAGACGCATGCATGACCTAATCCTTTTAATGCCTGTCTTTAAAAGTATGCATGATTCAATGGCCTAATTTACTAAATTTTCCTTTTTTTTTTTTTCCTATCAGGGTCCTTTATGTATCCACACTAACATATTTATATACGGAAGAAGCTAGTGATGAACAGGGGAGGACATTTTAAGGAACAAAGTGGAAACACAGTGCATTTCTGATGTGGGTTAGATGATGTGCTCTTAAACCTGACATAACAGCACTCAGATATGAGATCCTACATTAATTTTATCTACAAATTGAGGCTTATGATTAAAGTCAATAGACATGAAATGCAGACAGTACAGGAGTACACAGATGATGTCAGGAAAGCCCTTAAATGACAACTTACAGAAAGGCCACATAGATGACCTGAACAGAAAAGTAGTGGTAGGCACAAAGAACATGCCTAATTAGTTCATTACTGGGATCTGAAAAATAAAGTGAAATTGGAATCAGATGCACTCTTTTGACCAGGTAAAAGATTCTTGCCTTACTGTGATACACATTTTAAAATGTTGTGTTTGAAAATTCTGAATTTAACAAATGGAGGAATAGGTGAATATTATTACTAGTTATATAAAATTCAATTTATGATGGGATGGGACATGGGATATTCAGTTGCATTCTCCTTCTCTGTATCAGGCAACTGGGAAAAGCCTTTTAAACCAGAGCATACTGAAGAAAGGGAGTTCTTTGTGGATGCTGAAACTACTGTGAAAGTCCCTATGATGCACCAGACGGGGAGATTTGACTTCTATTTTGATGAAGAGCTGTCATGCACTGTGGTACGGCTTCATTATAATGGGAGTGCTACTGCATTTCTGGTTCTGCCACCAAAAGGGAAAATGAAGCAGTTAGAGCAAACTCTGGTCAAGGAAACCGTCCGGAAATGGTCAGACCATCTGTTCCAGAGGTAATCTTCTGCCAGTCAGCTGCAGCAGCACTTGGATTTATAGTCTTTTTTCTTTTTGGGGGAATGCAAACACTATGAACTTGCTGATTCTGGGAACTGAGTGGGTTATTTTTGGCTTATGCGCCCTAGCTGTAAAAATCTTGCAGCTGATTGGTATTTTACTGTTCTCTTGTTGATGCCTGAGTGACTTGCTGCTCCCCCCATGAGAGTGGAGACCATCCTGATGGGCTCCCAGGAGCCCTGAATGGCAAGCCTAGACTGGCGTTTCTAAAACAGTCCATTGACTGAGTGGGAAGGTGGCAATTCTAAGGCAAATCTCCTATACTGAGGTTTCAGCTAATGTGTTTTACCTCTCATATGTCACCGATGCACCATGACTCAGACATATGTCTAAACCTTAAATAAACCATAACTTAAACAGTTTGTAGTAATGCATACATACGTAATATGTTCTACACAAATATCTTCCTTACAAGAACCAGTCCAGCACTCAGTGATTGTTAGAACAGGCTAGTGATTAATTGTGGGTGTCCTGATTTTCTGGCATTTTGGTTTTGAAACTATAAAAATCTAATGAGGTTCTGTTAGCTCCTACCATTGACACTAACATCAGCTAACACGTTTTACAACCTTGTTTGTCTGGGAGGGAAGAGATCTTAGCACCCGTAGATGAGTAATACCAAGTTAATACGTGCCTAATTTACCAAGCTCTGCTCTGATTCAGAACTAATAAGGCTGTGCAGTTCACACCCATGATTCTTGGTGCATCATTATAGAAATGCCAGCACAGTTAATAAAAACATAATGAGTGGCAAATTGGATATGAGCTAATAATGTGATACCTCAAATACGAAAAATAAAAATGTATAATTCTCAGCTGCAAAATCAGGAAAAGCCTTGTCTAAATGACTTCTTGGTGCAAGTTCCTTCAGGATCAATATCGGAATAAGTTCTTCATGGGAGAGGCTGTAAGAACCAAATGGCAATTTCAGTTCTACTATTATGTTGATGCCAGTGCTAATACACTTGGTCCCATCATCTTCTAGTGCACTGAGCAGTATCACATAAAGGCTACAGCAGTGGGGTTTGGATCCCGTCTGTTTTGCTATTCAACCCAAGCTGTCCTTGGGGGAGACAGCAAAAGACTTGAGGTACCTAAAGGGTAATCACTGCAGTAGGTGACTTGGAGGCTCTGAGGATCCCTGGACAGTGCATGAAGAGAAATCCAACAGAAAGTATACTAAGCAGGAACTGCCTACAGATAGCTCACAGTCAAAGGTGAATTTGATCATGGCCAGCCCAGGGGAGGAAGACCGTTAAAGGATAGGTTGTCCAAAGGTGCAGGCAACAGGGCACAGACCTTCCCTGGAGCCATGCCAAATGCCACAGTTATTCCAAGAACACTGCTTTGCTTTAAAGTGCTGGGGTTTGCCACAATTATCCCCATGTAGACTCTGTCTGTGCCCCACTTCAGGTCTCCACCTGCTTGAGCAACATGGGCTGTCACCTCTGCACCTCATCTTCTCTGGCTGTAAAGAGGGGCTCTCATTACCATCCTCCTTTGCAGAGTGCTCTCATATTTGCTGAAGCAAAACACCAGATAGATATTGATGATGATGATGACGATGATGATGAAGAAGAAGAAGAATGACAGTGCCTGTATTACAATGAGAAGCACCAGCAATTGAATTAGTGCTCATTGTACACTCAGGGTCCAACCCCCTGGGGTTTGACACTCATGGGAATTACACAGCTTTCTCACCATCAGTTACCTCAGTGAAAAATCCTTCTCACCACCTTCTGTGTTTCTCTTCTACCTAACAGCCTGCTGAGCCTCTACTTCCCCAAATTTTCTATTTCTGGGAGCTATGAAATAATGAACACCCTTAGCAAGATGGGAATTGTGGATGTGTTCACTGACCAGGCAGATCTCTCTGGCATCACCGGCACCCCAGATCTGAAGGTTTCTAAAGTAAGTCCATGGCTATTGGCCCTCTCCTTTCTTTCACGAACATGCAGGAAAACCCCTCTGTAGTACCAACCAGAAACACCAGGTAAACATAGCTCCCAGCTTCCCAGCTTGCCTGCAGCTGGGCTCACTCTGGCCTCAGCCTGCAAGCTTACAACAGGAGTTTGGCCCTTGGTGACAGTGGAAATCAGATTAGTTTGCTGCACATCTGTTTTTTTCCAAATCTGGTATCAGCCAAGATTTCTTGGGCAGTATCTGGAGCATGAGAGGAACATCAACCCCCGGCTCCTCGAGGGGAGATGCTAATGCTCCTGGGCACACCACAGCCTGTCCTCCCACCCTGGAGACTGAGTTTCAGAGGTGCAGACAAACTCTTACAAGTGGAGCCTCCATCCTTCATCCAATCTTTGGGACAGAGGAAAAATAGTATGGGACTTTTTTTTTTTTTTAGATTTCTGTAGCTCTGTCCTGGTCCTCGTTTAAAGCAGCCATGACTACAACACCACAACTCACATCTCTGCTGCCTCTACTCACTTCTCAGTGGATCCTCCAAAGCAGGGCTGCTTTGAAATGGGTCTGATTCATCTCTCAGGTGGCTGTTGTCTGCCCAGAATGACTGTCTGTTTTCTTTCTTCCTAGGTTGTACATAAAGCTGCTCTGGATGTTGATGAGAGAGGTACTGAGGCGGCAGCAGCAACTGCTGCTGAAATAATGACATTGTCTATTCCTCCAACCATTGAATTCAACCGTCCCTTCCTCATGCTGATTTTTGATAGAGATACAAACAGTACACTCTTCATAGGAAAAATAGTTAACCCGACTATCACTAGCTGAATTGACATATGAATTCTGCTTGCTATTGCTGATTAAAGAAGATGTGAAACTGCATGACGTGATTTATTTCCATTTGTACCAGCTTAGTATATGGTTCTTTTTTAGCAAAAGTTTTCATTCCGTGCCATTATCAAAAACTGTTGGTATTGACCATGACACTTGCTTAAGAGGAAGCAAAGAAAATGTTTTCAATTCAGGTAGCAAAGAATGCCTTTTTTTACTTGACTGAAAGCCAAGGAAAGACCTAAGATTTGCCAGCATTCAGAGAGAGACATTTGTATTACAATGGAAGACTCCTGCTTAATATGTAGTTGTCAGCCAGAATAGCAGATAAAATGATTAACGCTCTTGCAAACAAAGCAGAAGTAGTTGTAATTTACCATAAGTAAGTAAACAAGAGATGGGAAGAGTTGGATCAACCATGCAGGGTCACGGAAAACTGAAGCTTCTAATGGAGGCAGTACTGGGAATGTGAAAAGCTGTCTTCAACATAGAACCTTTTATCTACCAGAAACCTTTTACCATTTTCAGTATTAATCTAGCAGCAAATCTTCCTGAGTTTCTTGCAGCTCAAAACAGGGCAGGAGGATCAAATCTGCTCTTGAACCTGAAGACTTTCAACCACGTATTGCCAATTCGACGGACTTAGATAGCCCATGCGAGTAGCTGACTCCTCACACATATATCCATCAGTGGTCAGAAGGAGGATGTAGCTGGATGGGCAGGTGAGGTATTTGGATGGCAATTACACAAGCATACTGTCAGCTGAGATTTGCGGAAAACTTATAATGAAGGTCTAGAAAATTGTAGCTATTTCAAGTGCTGTCCTTTTATGGCCAAAAAAGTAGGTAGGGAGCACCCAATAAGCAGATCGCCTGACCTAGGGAGTGGTGGCAGGCACCCAAGTAGGACAGCTTGAGGACTGGCCAGTAACTGCTTTCAATAGACCTGCCTTGGCAACAGGTACCAGAAAGAGCACAGTTGCCCCTTTCTTCCCTACAGTTGTGTGTTTTGGAAGGAGATGAAATGGTGTCACAGCATCAGGAATAATGTTGGGAGCAGTCAAACAGCTTGGGAAGCTAACACAGCCTCAGCAAGGTCTTTTGTGCCCTCTGTGAAAGTAAAAGCAAATGTAATTTTGTCAGTCTGGTGCAAAGCATGGTCTCCCCTTTCACAGTCAAAAGGAAAGCCCCTTTCTGCTCTGTGTTCCTGGTAAAAAGCTCCTGTTAGCCGTCATACATGGTGCTTGACAGCGTTTTTTGAGTAGACATTCTCTGTATAGACAAGTGTATGATCAACTTGCATCGATGGCAGGACTCCCAGTGAAAGAGATACATGTGCACTACATCATCTTCCTGGCTCCTTCCTGCACTCACCTCCATCTGTTTGTGTAGCTTTGTGGCCTGACATCCACACAGCAATAATTTATAAGGCACCCTATCTGACTGTGCAGGTTTCTTGTCTTCCTGAAATACGACTGCACAGTGCAGCATTCATAGGGTCAGTCTTAGCCATTATCACCCCTATTGTTAACTGCTGTTAAAGAACAGGCATTCAGCAAAGCAACAGTAAAACCTTCAGGGATGAGAAAGCTCAAAGAGAGATCCTTAGCTATGCATTGAATTCCCTAGAGTCGCACCAATTTGCACCCGTTGAAAAACTGACATAATTGATTTTAGTAGAGTGATCCTCAGTTTACAGCAAGAAATGCAGAAGAAACAGAGGTCCCAGATGCACAGTTACCTGTGGCAGCTGCAAGACTAAATATTGCTCGCTCCCTTGTAAACCATTTTGGAGTGGATGGAGACATATACATAGAAATACAGCACAGTAGGAGGAAAGTTGTCCCCATGTGGTTCTGGGAGAGATTTGAAGACCAAGAGAATCCCTCGCATCAGCTAAATCAGCTTTTGCAGGCTGTTAATCTGTATTTTGGGAAGGGGACTCCTTTCTTTCCTACCCTCGGTATCTTGGTGCTCTCACAGACACATGCTCCCTTCAGAAGCAGGATGCGGGAATTCTATTTTCCTCCCATATTCCAGTAAAATGAGCCCACAGGGCTGCAGGAGGGAGGTGCAGGGGCAGGCATGCTGCCACGCAGAACTGGCACTCCACAGCTTGTGCTTCTCCTCTCACTGCATCTCCTACATGATCTCTCTGCATTTGTAAAATGCGTTGGAGAGGTTGCAGGGACGGTGAGTGACGTGGTACGTCTGTGCTGGCCATGGGAAGACAGAGCGGTGGTGATGAGGGGTGTCTGCTCTTCTCACAGGGGATTTCCTGCCAATGTCAAGATCGGCGTCCGGCAGCCGTCTGCCAGACTTGCTTCATCAGGCAACAGCTCCTGGTGTATTGACATCGTGCTGCGATTTTCCACTGCAGGATTTGCTGGAGACAGTGTCGAGGAAGACGCAGGCACCACACTTAGCACAAAAGAGCAGCAGACAGCTTGCTCCCTGCCTACGCCCGTGCTGCGCTGCACCATTTGTTATGTGGCCCGTTCTCATCTCTCCCCCCCATCCACCAAGTCCCACTCTCCTAATCCTGCTCTCGTCGCCGCAGGCAACACCAAACAGATTTTCCCTATTATGCTCGCTCTTCGCGTTTCCTCTCCGCGCCAGATCCTTTCCACAGCCTCCCACTCTTCCTCCTGCAGACTAACATTTTATCCCTCCCACCCGCCGGTGCCGTTTGTTCATGCAGGAGGTGGACGCTGCCAGCTCAGCTGTAGCACCTGCCCCACCAGCAGGTCCTGCCCTCCTCCTTCCCAAGAAATGGAGGGTGGGAGGGCAACGGGACTCCCTGCCTCCTGCAGACCACCTCAAGGGCACTCACAGCAGAGCGGGGAAGGCTGGGCAGAAAGGCAGGGCTTCAGGCCACTGAGCTACTCCCATTCGGTGGAACGGGCAACGTGCGGATACAAACGAGCCAGAGGCACGTCTCGGGAGCAATTAATGACCCGGTTCATTAGCCGTTGACGCAGCTAATGAGCGTGGGGATGGGACTCACAGCTGCGCTTGTGGTGATCCCAGGTTTGGGTGACCTGGTTGTCCCCTGACCAGGTGGAAAGCCCTGTTTCATTGACTACACCAGGGCCGTGCCATCAGCTGTAGTCCGACAGCCTTCAGGTGCTCCAGGTACCACGTCCCAAGACTGCAACAGCCTCCCCAGCTCACACACCGTTTCTGGAAGGAGACGTTTGGGGTATGTTTTGCTCTTTTCTCACCATCATCCAAGGCTGTACCTGGAGGAAGGGAACCAAAACTCCCCTCGCTTCCCACCCCACATCCTTCAGCCCCCCTATGAAGAGGAGTCAAGGGAGAAACTCCCCATTTACACTTCAGACAGATATAATCTGATAGCTCTTGTTCAGCATGAAGAAAGACATGGGTCAGCATAACATTTAGCCTTGCAAATACACCAGTTCTGTTGCTTTTAACACAGCTACCTGCTTTGTGTTAAACTAACAGCACAGGCCTCGGGTCTCTGCACTTGCCAGGCTTTGCTTGGACTTGTCCTGGCCTGCCTGGTGTTTTGTTTTAGCTTCTTTGTTTGTGACAGTAATTATCCAGCAATCAGGTGCTATTACCTGATCTGTTTAAATTTTTCCTTAGCTTTATATGATTGTATGGTAGAACATTTGCATATTGTTACAAATGTAGCTATTTCTGTGACTAGGAGATATTAAGAACAAGTAGTTATTCTGCATAGAGTGAAGTGTCTATGGCCCTAAAATGAAAAATGAGGGAGTACAGGCATGGCAGGACCATAGCAGGGGACTTGAGAGTACAGGCACAGGATGATACTGGAGGCCTCAGGGCTACAAACAGCTCAGCAGTGTTCAGTTACTGGTCATCAAAGGATTGCAGCCTTGGGAGCCGGGTAAATCCAGTTTGGGGGATAACTAGGAGAACAGAGATTGAGTACCCAGTGTATGTAGAACACAGCACAGGTAGTAAACTCCGGTGTAATGTGGACCTGTGAACCAATGAAGGAAGAGCAAGGGGTAGAGCCTGCGAGCAAATGTATAAAAATGATCCCAAGCAGACCCCAAAGCACAGAGGTTGCACCCACCACCCTCGTACTCCTCCTAGCAAGGATGCAGGATGCGGCCGTCCTGCAGTCCCCTTCCCTTAGGGCTGAAGCCATCGACCGAAGGAACCAGTGGGGCAGAGAAAGGGTGAGCATAACACCAGAGAATGGGGAAAAATCATAAAAGTTTGTGTGTATTTATTTTAACTATATATAATCTGAACTGGAAGTCTTAGTATTGTAAGCAGACTAATAATTCTTGGGTAAGACTGTTCAGATTCTAAATATACTACTGATAAATTCTTATCTTTGCATACAAGGCGTGGGTTTTTTTCACCATAACAGGATTTTGAGTGTAAGAAATTGGTGGGAATTCAAGCCACCTACTCTGTTACTTGTGTGCAAAAAAAATTGGTAATATCAGCAAGTGAATCCCCTGCCAAAGGACAGAAGAGCCCTATTGCTTTCTTGCTTCCTATATGCAACATGAAAATACCCCATATAGTGCAAGGCAATCTCTGAAATGAGTGGATCTGGAGGAGGAGCAAGACCAGAGCCGCAGCCTTTCGAGAAAAGACAGTGCTGCCAGAAAACATAGTGCTCCCCTGACTGAGACTCAAGGTGGGGGCTGTTGCAGACCACAGCTGTGAACAAGCATGACTAATACCTCACCTGCTCTCTATCTTCGTAATTACTGCAGGATGTCAGAGATGCCGAGCAAGACCCCAGGGCTGTGGAAATGGGAGCTTTCAAGACGGAGGCACCAGCACCTGATACCCCACAACTGTCTACAGCTTCTCTTCCCTCTGCCAAGCGACACCTCAAGAGCTGACATACCACTTGCAATGAAGTATCAGTGACACCAGACCTGTCCAACTCCTGTCTTTGGCAAAAGAGGAAGGCAGTGGGTGAGCAGCCCCAGGGTGCACCGAGGCTGCAGCACCAAAATCCCCCTTCCAGCAGCGAGTCAGAGGATGCCAGCACCCACGGGGAAGCAGAGAACGTGGTGCACACAGTGCCCCAGCCATGGGAGGATGATCCTGGAGGTTACTGAGAAGGGAGGGGCAGCAGAAGCCCATGAAATATGCAAGAGGCTCACATGTGGCCACATTGGGTCCACAAAGGGAGTGGTAAAGCTGCCCTGGATGCCAGCTTTTGTGGTATTTGGAGCAGGAGTACATCATGGGTTTAGCCAAAAGGCAGTGCTTGAGCACAAGATCAGCTTCACAGAGTGATACAAGTGTCCCAGAGGTCCCTTCTCCCAGTGCCTAGGCGATGGCACATAAAGAACTGATGGTTTGGAAGGAAAACATCCCCCCCCTCAAACACCCTTTTGCAGTCAGTCAGTGAGCTCTACCAGCTGCTGAGCGCTTAAAACCTTGTGGACCAATATGAGAAAAAAGGCAAAAGTTGATGCAGGAGGAGGAAGAGGGATTCAAGGCAAAGAGACAGCCCTGGGTGCCAGGCAGGTCCCCATCCTCCCCCAAGGACCTTTGCCTGGCCTGCCCTCCCATCAAGCCCCCTGCCACGTAGCGGACCACAGGACTTCCAGCTCTTCCCCACAGCTGGGCAGCAAGACCAGTGGAAGGCTGGCACAGGGCCAGCCACATCACGGAGGGACGAGATCTGGGCGGCCGCATAGAGGAGACCCTGACAGCCCCCACTCCCTCTGGGTGCAAGGGGGCACCCCCAGGCAGGAGGCTGTGACCTGCAGCCCAGGGACCTTCTGGGTGACCGCTCGGGCTAAGAGGCTCCCCTCCACTCTGTTGAGGTGATCAGAGGAGACCTGCCCTGTGGACAGCATTTCAAACCGCTTCCTTAGTCTGGAAACCAAGGAAGGCAATACAACGGGCATCAGTATGACTCCTTTTCCTTTGCCTCCTTATCTTATCTGATATACTGATACTCTGTTATTCAGTCACTAGATATTTAGCAACTTGACCAAAACCACCTTTTTCTTTTTTACCTGGATAGCCATAAGAAGTAAGATTTCATCATTATTTATTCTGTCTTATCTTCAGTAACTGAGCCAGTCAGCTACAGATTAGTTGAAGGCATCAGCATGCCTCTACTCACTGACAAGTGAAATCACAGCTAAAAATTCTAGTAGGTTGCTTTCTTCACTGTTACATGGAAAAACTATTTAAAAACAAATCTTCCCAGCTGTGAATGACTGTGGCTGTTCTTCTGTGACAGCTACACAGAAGTTACTGCGGCAAAATCCCTGTGTGCTCATTCACGTGTGTCAAAATCACCGCTCCCAGAGTGCCCAGCCTCTAACCAGAACTGATGTTGAAACATACAGTTTTGTTGGTGTTGGGGCACTGATGACAGCCAGCATTTTTAAGGACAGCTTGTTGCAGGCCAGATGGAAACGTGGTTGTGCGGGTTATTGGTTGTAGGAGACCAATGTGAGAATCTGGTTGTGTTTGTGATCACTCTCCAGGCAATCTGAGCATATGAATTTGAAGCACTTGTGTTACAGCTTGATCTAGTTCGATCCACTATTTTATATCCCTGGGTTTGCTATGGTTTTTTACACAGAGAACCTATTTGCCTGCTAAATGATGCAGCTGAGAGATTATCAGACTACCTAGTGTGTTGCAATAGCTGGCTTCAAAGTGAGGGAGATAACTGTTTAACTAACGTAACATGTTTGGCCACAGGTAAAAGTCTAGTGTGACTTAATATTTGTATAATATCCAAAACTTTAACAAAAGCTTTAGCAATATATACTAGAGGGATTTATTTGTCATATATTCTCAAAATACACCCTGAGTTCCTCATACAGTAGTGGAGAACGGATACACTTCTGGAGTGGCTTTGCAGTGGAAATGAGCTCAGCCTGTGACGCTGGGCGGTGAGGGCGATGCTGTCCCATGTAGCCCACCAGCATTGGTCAGGGAAGCCTGGCTGACTCAGCAGTCTTCCCAAACAGGCAGATCTTGGATGCATTTTTCTTTGTGAAGTTGGCTTCCTCTGGTCACAGAAGGAAAACTTGCTAATGATTCCCGATTTTAGTGAAATACAAATGCAAAGTTCAAGAAACAAAGGGTGTGTTTAATCTGGCGGCTGCAGAAAAGCCACCCTGGTTAGCACGGGAGGTTAGCTCGGTCCGCTTCTGACCATGGCCACCAGGACTGGTGGTGCTGGGGCCGAGCCTGGCTATGTGCGAGGCCACTTGTGTTGGGAAACTGGGGGTATCCCTACGGTGAGGGCTGAGCTCAGGTGGAAGGAGCCACGGGGTTGCAGCTCCCAGCCTCACTGCCAAGTGGAGAGCCACTGACGGTGATGCAAGAGCCCTGGTGTCATCCACCCCGTGCCCCTGCCTGTGCTGTCCTTCCCCGGCTAGCACAGACAGGGATGGCAGGGGAAAGGACAGACTTCCATGAAGCTGGAAGTCTGAAGTCAGGAGTGTGTGCCTGCTACCACATTCGGAGGTGCAATCTCCCCTGCAGAAGAAATACCAACTTCCAGATGTCCCCTTTAACCTGATGCGAGCAAACCGCACATTTTTAGGATCTGACAAATGGGATCACCATATCATTGCAGAATCAAAAATAGACACTTCAAGACAGCCAGTACGTTTTGTTTCAGCTTAGTTCTGCCTACCACACCTATCATACTGTAACCAATGCTGGTTACGTTTACCAACACACGGCATATCTCAATGGCTCATTAAGCATTTCAAGAAGAGGCGAGTCTCACACACTATGCAGATGGGGAAGTGACCAAGACCGTACGACAAGGTAGCACAAAATCTGGACATTTTTGAGATTACTGGGAGACTGTGATGACAGCACTTATAACAGAGGGTTCTCCCCAGCTCAAATGCATTACTGTTGAGATTACAGAAGGAATGGTGGGGCTTAAGACTCTGCTCCCTCCTGCCTGCTTCCCCCCCACCGCTGAGCAGTGCTGGTGCTGCTTGATAAAGCCAGCAGGGCCCCCATGGGTGGACTGTGCTCCACCAAGGCATGCTTTCTTCTCAGCTTCCTTCCCTGGATCGGCTCTTGGGCTGACAGCAATTTGCAACCATTGCTGAGCAAACCCTGGCGAATGGGCAAAGGGACACAGCCCAGGTCCTGCCAGCTCTGCACCTGTTTACTCGATGTCCTGGCATTTAGCTATGTTCAGTGTCATTGTATTTCTTTCCTACAGATACATTCACACACAAATGCACATGCACATACACTCATCGTTGTTGTGTGTTTGGGGTCACAAAAGTGTTAGCCGCTGCTATAGTTAAACCAAATGACTATAGGATACTGTGGCTAAGACACTCTCAATGCACGGTGGAGATTCTATGAGAAGCTAGCTTATATCTCTGTTTTCCAGTCTCTCAGGGTATATTTAAGATAACCTTCATGTTTGCATTGCAGCGAGCATGCTGACTTTGCATACTTCTTCCACCCCCATGCCCTATTAGCTTGATTTTAAACTAGGAGATAAAACTCTGGGCAAAGACTCCATTGCATGGCTTATTTTTCTTTTCAGCAGAACTAAAAAAAGAGAAAAGGCATTTACTTTTCATGAGTGCTTAGGGCCAAATTTCCAGCCTGGCTTCAACTTTTGCTTTTGCAACCTCATCTGTTAGAGCTTGTTTACTTGCAGCCTTTCAGTATCATGCTGCAGACTGGCCTCAACACCTGCATCTATCGCATCTACTTGAACTACATGTGCTGTTACCAACATAAACTGCAGCATGTGCATAATTAATTACTAAATTGGTCCTTGCCTGAGCAAGGACAGTTAAACCCATAGCCTGCTCAGTGAAGTAATACTGTTATGCCATTATACAACTGCTTCATATGGAGACTGTTTACGCCACTTCGCCTGAGCAACACGAGCTGTACTGCTATAGGCACAGCCATACCAGTATAATTGCTCCTACAGGGTGTCTCTCACTGGCTCAGCTCGCAGTGAGAACTCAAAATCCATCACACCATGGCCAGTTTGGGCACGCCTAGGGTAAGAGCTGCTGTGTAAGTCAAGTAAGCATGGGAGTCCCACAGACACAGGGTGGGCAATGTATCTACTCCTGTGGTGCTAGCTAGCAGTGGAAGCTGTGAGTTTTGCAAGTCTTCCCATGTTGAATTTTGGTCAAAAAGGCAGAAACAGTTGCACTGATTTCCAAAATTGTATTTGATGAATAATTCCACCTTCACATGAAGATTGTATGCACACAAGAACAAGGTTCTGCTATGATCTAAAGGATTAGGCTAAAGCAATATAGTTCTAGAGTGAAAATGTTCTATACAGAAACTTTTTCTGGCCTAAGACATCCTTTTAAATTTGTCACCTGGCAAAGAGTTTAAGCTTAACCAAGAAGTCACTCTTATGCTGGAATGAAAGTCCACACAAAGATTTAAGTTAGTAACATTTTCCCATCACAGTTCCACTGCATTATTTCCTCATGTAGACAGCCCCACTTCTGTTAAATTTTACTGATACAATGGTAAAACATACCCACACTGAAAAGACTGTTAATTTTCCTCTTTTTAATACTGTAATGGTCTGTATCTTACAGTTTTCTTTCTTCAGATGAAAAACATCAGGTCTCTATTTTTCATGTTCTCTTTAGTGCTTCCAATGTGTCTGCTAGCAGATGTCCCTCTTCTGTAGCCCAGCATGTTACACATTACCTGGGAAGAACAATTCAATCTGGTACACAATAGCAGGAGTCTGAGCATCTGAGCACATTGTCATATACAGTCCACATTACTCATATACAAGTCTAAGAAGGAATTGAGACCTGATGTCTGGAGCATGTTAGAAGCAAAGACATTTGCCTACACAGTACAACCTGTATGGAGTACAGGCAAGGTGGATTATCACTGAGTCTGACCTACCACAAGTATCAAGGTAGGTCCAATGGCTATATTCTTACTATAGAAAGGGACTGCAGAAGATATTTGTGTCCAAGCTTAGATCTTCCAATGCGTATGATGGATATGATGTGCCTAAGCTATAAGATAACTAAGGTCAAGCTGAAGATATGAGTTTGGGTGTCAAGTGTATGAACCACGATGCTAAAGCGCCCTCTTGATACAGAGTCCCCAGTTTCATGCTATTACTGCACTGGTGTTCACAAGAGCACTTGTTTTCCTGTCGGTCAGAGAGAGCAAAGTCTTGTTAAATATAGCCACTTGCTCAATAAAATGTAGTTGAAATACCATATTCACCCTACTTTTACCTTCTGCTAAATAGAAATGTTGGCTGACAAGAAGTCTGACCACAGGACTGGCTGTCCTTTAGAAGGAGAATGACTGGAACTTGAAGACACCACTGCTCACTGAAGAAGAATGGGTGGTGAATTGTAATTTAAACCTCCTGTCAATGCAAATGCTTCCATGCTTATTACAATGCCAAAAAGAAAAATGAATACCTCCATCAAAGGCAAATTATATGATGCAGAAATCTCACATTCATTCTATAATCAGCTGCTGACCAAGGTTACTATCATTCAGTATGGAGTGACTTCAGTGGGATCCAAAAATTGTTTCATTATGCAGGGAGCAAAATAGGTGCTTTCGATCAAAAATGACTAAGAAGCAACAACTGAAGATGCTAGATGAGGCCTTCTGGGAGGTAAGATGGATGTCTTCAGTGTGTTCAGGGACTTATTCTGATCTGGCCACAGACCCAGGAAGTATCTGAAGTAAGACTGCTCCCACGCTGGAGACACCACTCTCTTTAAAGGAATATATAATACAGTGTATTACAGGCTTTTAAATGCTTCAATTTGGCACAAAATCCTGACTGTAGGAGACCGGGAATTGTTCCAAGAAAAGGCATATAGAGCAGTGCTGATACTGTGCTTATGGCTGTAGCACAGAAAAGCAAGACTAACCTACAGCTGAATCTTCACAGAGGCCCTGACGGTAAAGGTGCTTTAAGCTGGCCCATGGTCCATGTCCTGTGGGAACACAACTTTCTACTCCACGTGAGTCAGAGTCCAAAGAGACCGCATTGCCAGTGCCAACCACACGGCAAAATGCTGTCACTAGCCAAGTAACAGACCTTGAATGGCCAGTTACGCTTCATGGATTGATGAATCTTGGGCCAGGTTTTGAGCGTCTCCAAGGATGGTTAACTCTTTCTGAGCGCTGTTCAATAAAGTCTCAGTTTCCTGCTACCTTGATTGTCCTCCTTTTCTTCTCCCCTCCTTTCAGCTGTCCTATCACCCTCTCTCTAGGTGTGGATACTTATATAAAAACTGCTCAGCGTGAACATACCTCTAACAACTACTCTTTGTTATCCAGCAAGTGAACATTAAGGTTTCATTTACCTCCAACACACTGATGGGCCTAACTTACCAGCATAAAAACAAATATCCAAAAGCAAACCTATGCACTTTTTTTTTTATATATAAATAGTTATCTGGCCTACAGAGTCAGTGGAACCTGGTTTCCATAATTGCTCTGGTGTGGATTCTCTGATGTCTAGCAAAGACAAGCTTATCAGCTCCTCCCACAGTGCAGGCTGTAAAAGTGTCTCTGTCCTAGATCAGGTCATTCAACTTCATAAAATTTGTATGAATTCAGTATGTTTCAGACCTTTATCAGTTTGTCAGATTGGATGCAAATAGAGCATACTTTCAAAATATATAAAATAGAATGGAGAGAAGGCAAGAGACAGAGACAATATAACCTGGATTTCCTTAAGAAAACCAAGCTGAAAATTCACTGAGTTGCAGGTGCAAAGTTGGATGGCACTTCAGCCAGAAAATATCAGGAACTGTGAAGAGCAAACAAATGCTGCCGTGGTCTAAAGGAAACCTCTCAAAAGAACTATAAACTTTTCACCTGGTTCCTATCAGGAGTGAGATTCATGCATTTTCTCCGTTTCCCAAATAATTTTTCTAATATAAATGTTACTCTCACTAGCAATGTATGTGCATCCTTAAAAAGTTCCATTTCAAAGATGAGTAAGGTTGCTAAGTGACATTAGTGCTTAAATCAAGGAAATGAATAATTAACACCTCACATCTGGCACTGCCCACATATTAAATGCGATGTTCTTATGAAACATAAGGAAAACCATATCTGAGTCCCCACACATCTCATAGACAGGGGTTGCTGTCCATTTAACTATTTCATGAAATGTTTTTCCTTATGGGAAAGAAACAATGGAAATATTAGTTAGAAATTTTCAACTAATAGTGGATTTTTAGTATAATATGTCTGTTTCTTGAAAATTAATACTATATATATAACTGAGTGATAGACACAAGTATCCAATGTCTCTAGCCTTACATTTGAGACTGACCATCATGGATGTCTCTTGTATGTAGGGGCATGTAATTTATTAGCCTTTTAACTCAAACTCACAAGAAATATGCTGTTGCCATATGACCGCTTCATATGGTATTTGAAGAAAATGTTCATGTCTTCTTAAAGATTTGTTTATCTGCCTTGGCTTCTCCACTTTAGTTTTATTATTTTCAGGTAAACTCAGATATCGTCTTCAAAAATCTCAAGAATCCCAAGACCAGCATGCAGAAATGAATAGAAGCATACAGATACTGACTTGTCTCATTGAAGACCAGGTAAAGTGCTGAAGCAGTTTAAATAAAGACAGCAAGTCCTGTATGAAAACTAACCCCTGTTTAAATACTTTGTGAAAACACAGCTTGGTAGATACATACTTTCTCTAGGAAGAAGAATTGCTTTTGAATACCCACCACATGCAGCCTACAGGAAGCCCACACTCAACCCATGAGAACTAGTACCAGACCTGTAGCAGGTTACTGTATTGATATCCATGTTTAAAGTGAAAAAATCAATCAAACAAAAAACCCCAACCCCACAACGCAGAGCTCTTTGCCAGCCACTCTGGGCAATGTGGATGACACTAACTTGCACTCATTTGGTACTCAGTAAGCCTCAGCACATTTCACAAGTGCAGGAGGGCATGTTTTGGTTGTCTTTTACAGAGGCCAAAGTGCAGAGATTTCTTCATTACATCAGGTAATTGCTTCAGGCCAGACAGTCAAAGATAGTCTGGAACTCAACTTGATTATCACAGCAATAACGAGATGCATGTGCAGTGCATGGAAACACGGAATTTAGATAAGGAATAGTGGGAAAATACATCATATTCCAAGTTCAGGTGATCAGAAGTCATTGATGTCAATATTTTCTGCCACTTTGAAGATGCAGTAGTAAGTTTTTTTCCCCTCAGACATACCAATCTCTTAGACACTTTGCAATTCCTACCTTTGGAGTTGATTTTTTTCAGGAATTTAAAACAGAAATGCACTTGCATTTCACATCTACTAGAGAAAATTTGAGATGCCCTCCCAGGAGAACAGAAATATCTTCCTGTGCCAGTTTTTTAAGTTTGTGTCTCCTGCCTGCTTAAGTCCTGCCTCATGATGCAAACTTAGTAAGGCACAGAGAAGGGCACATGTCCAAATACACAAAATTATCCTTCTTCCCATCAGAGAAATAAAGGTTCGGATGACACCTGCTGGCTCCACAGGGACTAGGCAACACCAACCACCACTGCTGCAGCTCTTGAATTCTTGTATGTAAAAGCACAGGCCAACTAAATTATTGAGAATGAAAATGTTCCTGCTGTGAGTCAGAGAATCATAGGAAACAAGGCTGGGAGACTTTAAAACGTCATTTACTCCACCCCTTGGAATAAAGCAGGATTCATGCTACTATCATCATGCCTCATGGATGATTGTTTTACCTGTTACTGAAAATTGATAGTACTTCTCTGGACACACAGTGTTTCATCATTTTTGCATTCCCTATAAAAGCTTCCATAGTAAGATGTGCTCTTAACAGATGATTATAATTTTATTTGTTTGTTCAAGGACAATTAGACAGGACTTGACTGTGAAATTGAAAATATGAGATACTTCAGCCCTATATTATGAAATACTACAGCTTTACAGCTTTGTCCATCTTGTACAGTAACCCCAGGTGAGATGGAATACATACCTTCCAAAGAGGCTTTCACTACAGAAATCCTCCTATATAAATAATTGCATAGGCCTAGTTCACTATGAAAAGGGTTGCGCTTATAAACAGTGTAGGTGTGGAGCCACCAGGGCATTTGCATCCCGCTCATTTCAATTATAATGTGCACTCTTTGAGTGAGAGAAGCAGCAGCCTTGATGAATCATCTCGTTGACAAACTAAGTATGCTCAAGAGACTGTGTAAAGAGCCTTTTTATAACTGTTAGAGCATGATAGTTTGTATGTTATGAGTAATTTCATAGTGAGACTTCAGAAAAAATACAGATCCTTGTGCATCTCTATCTCCTTGTTTAGCCTGAGAAACGAGTAAGAGTTTAGACCACAGTCAGCCCAAATACTTTCCTGAATTAACACTTTTTACTTTAATTCTTCTCATCAGACTCCAGCCTGCACAGTATTTCTGACCGATCTCAACTAGCTCCATCAAGACAGGGGTGTCTGCCCTTGAGAAACCAAATAGGTAGCCACTAGCTGGGGACAGAAACTCGCAGGGCCTTGAGTGAAACTTACCTATTTGGTTACTACCTTGTTTGAGCAAAGCAAGAAACTCAGTTCCACAAAATGTCTTACTGGGAACCTGGTACTGATACACTTAATTAAATCACCAGTTTCCTTCCTGGAACCTGATCTCTTGGTACTGCAATCATGCCCATCATATCTCATAGCCCACTCTGAAGGTGAGCTGTGGTCAAGTTACAAACGTTGCTAAAATGGGGCACGACGTGTGAAACAGAGGCATTACCTAAGCAAGCACTATCGGTGTACCAAGAAGCTTGTAATTGGAAGGAATCATAGTTAGCACAGGGAACTTAAGTCCGAAACAAACCAAATAAATATTAAGATGACTGGTTGCTCCAATCACCGAAGGCTTCCTAAACCAGAGGGGGAAAGTAAGTAAGAGGAAAAGCAGCCAGTGAAGCAGAGGTGTTGCCAGCCCCACAAAAAAGAACTGTAAAAGGATGAAAGGGGCTTATAAGAGAAATCCTCTGAATATTTGGAACAAGCAGCTGAGCCTGCCTCTGCAGTATCTACCCCCAGGC
The DNA here is from genome assembly GCF_000737465.1 of Haliaeetus leucocephalus. Lineage (NCBI taxonomy): Eukaryota > Metazoa > Chordata > Aves > Accipitriformes > Accipitridae > Haliaeetus > Haliaeetus leucocephalus. The sequence continues at coordinate 12,753,028 of NW_010973368.1, read as the reverse complement.
ACTCAAGAGTCACAGGGCCTTTGACAAACAGATTGGTGAGAACTTGGACTACATAACCACTGCCAAGTTTTTCAGAGTTGTCTATGCATCCAATAACACTTGCCTATTAGAGAACAGAAGGTCTTCAGCTCAACCGCTGACAGATCAGTTGCCTATTGCGCAGCCTCAGCACTGTGCTGGCACAAGCTCCCAGGAGAGACGCAACTGGGCAGCAATACACATGTACTGCCCTTGCTTGTCCTGGTCTCAGGGGTGGTTTTGTCTTAAACTGCAGAAAAGTGCCATTTTGCTGGTGTGACACACCGGCAATCCTCTTGCAGTAAATCACTCTGTGAATATGTATAGTTTGGCAGAGTGTTGCCCATATGCTGTGTGGTGTTTTACTGATCAGAAAACTCTGTTGAATCCAAGGGGTGACTGACAATATAAATAGTAGCTGGTGGGAGGAATACGTTACTCCCAATAGTGCGTGGAGGATACTCTCAGCAAGGTGTTACCCAGCAGGAAAAAGTAGCAAGGGCTTTGTGAGTAACTAGAGAGGAAGACAATACCCTCAGATCTCTGTACAGAGCCAATACATCTCACAGCAGCCTCCCTTTTCTTCCAGATAAAATAGGATTGATGTGGGTTTTGTGGTCCAGAAAAGATTTAACTGAGAGATTCAAAGACTTCAAGATTTCTTCAAAACCTTCTTTTCGCTACCATCTATAAACAAGACTTCAGCTTTTGAATATTAAATATATCAATATTGTTATCTTAACTCCGGCAGGGCTTCCAGTGGTGACCGTGCGTGTCAGGGTCCTGGTGCGAGGGCTAGGAAGAGGCTTGGTTGCTATTGTCATTGCAAATAACATTGCCAATTTTGCTGACCACAAAAGCTGGGTATGGTTTTGTGTGCATCAGGTTTTCCTTGTATTGTCTTCTTGGGCCACAACCACAGTACCACAGTCTCCAGAAGATGCACAGATTCAGAAGCACATGGCAGTAATCCAGCTTTGCTCGGCCACATCAGATGCAACATTTCTTCCACGTAATGAGAAGACATTTGAATTTCAAATCCAGCTGAATTAGCCACAAATGAATATAGACTAGGAAGCAGAAAAAAAATGTCCAGTCATCTGGACAGAGAAATGAATTTCTGGAGTCACTGAGGCATTCACAGTGGAGCTTTTTATGTTTAGGGAATAGACGGCATGATGTTAGGGCAGGGCCTTCACTCAGTAACCCCGTCCTATGTTCCTGTGTTCTTTAATACAATGCATAAACTCAGGGCCTATTATAACCTGGATTGTTTCTAAAAAGAAGAACATTTTATAAGAATTTAAACCCAGGAAGACTTTAGGTACCTAGAGACTGCAACCCTTCACGATCCCTCTGTTGAATTTCTTAAGAGCATAAAACCCACAAATGCCCCCCATGGTGGGGCTACGTTCAGGTCTTAAGTACTTCCTAATCAAATCTTGCACTTTGTAAGCAAACACTGTTGTCACTTTTATAGAAGTAATACTCATTAGCACCAAACAAAAGCCTTTTTGCATTGAGTCCTGGATGCCCAAGTCCTTTACAGGCTTTCCAAAATTTCATCCTTTCCTCTGACAATGCTTCCACTTAAACTGCATATAATAATTTTATTTTCAGTTCAGTTGAAAAATAGAGACTTGTCCCCTTATCTCAAATTGTAAGACCAAATTCTGTTTCTTCTACAATCCAAATCAGAATGAAATGTTGTGTTTCATTTGGCAGTATTTTAAAAAGTAATTTAGGAGCATGAGGGAAAGATAGGGAGTTCCATGTTTATATTTTATTTGGAATTAGGCCACTGATCAAAATAGCGAAGAGTTTACATCATACCCACATTACAGAAATTGATGAGTAAACTATCTGTCTTAAAGAACGTGCCTTGCCCAACTAATAATATTCAAGACCCAAAACTGGCCTGTCAAATCTGTCCAAGCAAGACCAATTGGAAATTAAAAAAGTTTATTCTTACTTCCCATAGCTCTGTACAGCTTTTGCAGGAATATCAGCTTCCCCCATTTTGTCTTTTATAGCAGAAACATCACTCAGTGCTTATCAGTTGGTTAATTTTGGCATACTGATATGTTATTGAATAGCTGGCATGCTCCTGAAACAGGGAGTGGAGCCCTGGTCTCTCCTCTAAAAGGAATGGCCAAATGTCAGGGCGAGGGAGCTGACAACACCCCTACAAATGTGCTGTACCTTCTCCCTCCCTCCCTTGTGTTCCCCTCTGCTTTAGTGAATAGTGACCTATTCTTCCACGAAAGGGGCTTTGTTAAGCAGGACTGGATACTGCTTCCACCACCAAGTAGCTCAGAGCCTGCCTATAAAATAATTCTCATGAGTGATTGGATGTGCGGGGCCAAATCCTGCAGGGATACTAAAGGGCTGGATGCAAAGAGTTTACTGTTCTCTTGTTTCTCATGAAAGATAAAATATATTTACTGGAATATAACCCTCCTTCATTATGCCATTTATAGGAAACAAAATACTCAGTGTTTATAAAGCAGTTAATTTGTAACAGACAAAACCAGATTATCACTCTTCGGAAGAGCAAATATTTGTTGAAAAACTTCTATATGGGACAGACATTTTCATCTCATTTTTAAACGTAGTTGATCGAGAAAAGTAACAGAGGAGCTACCTAATAGGTAAGAAAAGATTTATATGAAGCATTTAAATTGTAAAGGGAAGGATTATTATATTTTTTACGTATATACATAGTTTTATATATTTATCAGCTATTCTCTAGATGTGATGTTTTAAATGGTTCTAGATCGTAATCAGCATTCTAATATGTTTTCCTTTTGCTCTAATGCCTTCAGAAGAAAAATGCATTTTGAGCAAGAAACTTCTTTGATATCTGAGACTACTAGAAACATTTCTTAAAATGGAAAGAATGTTAATTTTGCTCTAACACATGTTTATTAATGAACTGTCTATGCATAAAGTGAGTTCTCTAAAATTAGCAATAAGCTTCACTCAGGTCTAAAAATACAAGTCTATAATGTGCAAAAATATCACTTTATTGTTTCCAGAACTGTTTTTCCTAGTCCTAGAGGAGATGCTTTATTTCTGTTACTAAAGGTGAATGATAAAGCTGCTGTAATGTTAATTTTAAATTTTTGCAATCTCAAATTTGCAGTGAATGCTTAGTGCAATTGTGAGGTTCTTATTCCTGTGATGTTCACAACGCCCGGATCGGTAGCATTTGCATATGCCTGAGGATGCAGGACTCTTTTCTTGAATGGTCTGGGATGTGCTTGTAAACAAGGGCTTCTGCATTCACCCCATCTTTTCAGTCTGAAACCTATTTGTGTTAGGAAGGCAGAGCCCTCTGGAAGGCAGCTCACTGCCTTCCCCATTCAGTCCCTTCACATCTCCTGGGGGGGGATCTGGTGGCCCGCCTGAGCCAAGTACTGTCCCAGACCTCTCAGAGAGAGACGCAACAGTGACATCTGCCAAACTCAACACTGTCAGATGTTGCACAGGAATTGCACTATCCCCAGAAAAGATGGGGACAAGAGCTGGTGCTCTGCAACATCCAGGGACCAGTTGGGCCTAATGCTCTTTTAGAGGGACTGTTGCTGTTGCAGAAAGCCGTTCCTCTGTGACCAAACATGATCAAAAGCAAAATTTCCCAATCCCTGCCTCTTTGCTAGAGCTGATTCTGCAATGTCCAAGGATACCTCTTTGAAGTAGGGATGACTCCCAGGGGAAAGGACCTCCTTCTTTGCTGCCAGGGCAAGCATAGCATTGTGGCAGGAACAGTACCTTGGTGCGGTGTTACTTTCCATAGAAGGGGGTCACTACATAAGGAGCAGAAATGCCTTGCAGTTACTGTAATAGCTCTTAAGAGCATTGCTTGCAGTCCATCAGGGGAGAGCAAGTACTCCAACCCTGCAGAAGACACATGCACCATTTGGCCAGCAAAGCAGCAGCTGAAGTCAAGTCATCCCCTTCCCTATTCCAGTCCTGCAGAACCCAGACACTGGGAATCTCATTGAAAATAAAGCAAGTGTTAATGGGAAAGAAAAATAAAGAAAAAATATTCACAATCACAGTATGCTGCATTTTTTACTCTGTTCCCTGGCTGCCATACACTCAAGAGGAGGCATAACATTCAGGGATTTCACTGCATCCCGATTAAGTCATTACAGCCCATCTGTGTTGCACCAAGTACAGAACGTGACCTATTATCTCAAAAGAAAATAGCACACCACCTGACTGCCAAAAGCACCCTGTGACTTGGCACCCAAATGTCTCACTACTCACATCAACATACCTTTTCAGACTAACTCCCACAGCCTGAATCGGGCAACTGTGAAATTCAGCTGAACTCTGAATAAATGACAATCAAATAAAACCAGCTTTCCCATATGCCAAAATCACAAATTATACAATGACCGTAATTTGCTGCTACAGATCCTTAACTTAAAAGGAGTAGTTAATAGTTGCCATGTGTTTTCTAGGTTGTTGAATCACTTACTACTTTAATGATGGGCCATATAATCCATCTTTTCATCTCATTTATCCATTTGCATGCCACTGCTATACAAAAGGATTCTGTACAGGCTTGGTGGTTTTAAACATCCTGTTTAATTTACAATGGGAAAAAAAAAATGAATCTCCAAAGATTATGGCCATTCAAAATTTTTCCATAAGGCGCAATTCAACACTGCTGTATGGGAGAGAAATTCATATATTGCTTTGAGGGAAAGATGAATGATAAGCATATTTGCATTTTATACCCAAAAAGTACGTTTGCATGTGTGAATTTACACAAGTAATGTCTGATACTAAAGTTTGCCTGAGGCCTTCTGTAAGATGTGTCCAGTTCTCTCCAAACATTTTGTTGGACAGATGAGAGACCCTGTATTAACTTTGCTCAGAAGTCACAACTTGAGTAAAATACTGTATTTTTAAGCACAGAATAACCATTTCATCCTTGCGCTGTTTGACATTGAAACATGGTATTTTCAGGGAGGAGACAGCACTGACAAACCTGCTTCAGCATTTGCTGAAGTACAGTGAAGTATAAAAGATCAGAGAATCCTATGGCATTCGATCAGGAGAATGTGATCTGAATGGAGTAATAAACAACCTATAGGAGAAGGATGAAAAATGAAATGATGAAAGGCAAGCATGTCATTTCTACCACATGCTGCCTAGAATTCTTGTGCTTATAGATGACATCAATTTCACAGGAGTGAAAGCTGTGACACAGGTCCAACAAGCCAATTTTTCATCTTTGAGCTGCATATTGTACTTGAAACCTGGGTTTCATTTTGTAAAGGAATTACAAGTTTAGCAAGGGAAAATCAGTGAAATACTTCCGACGTGAACCACCAATACCAGAAGATCATGGTATTTCTTCTGGATTCACTTAATGATGTTTGAAACTTCTCTCTTCCACTGATCTAAATTTAACCTTTCAGATAGGAACCAGATCTTAGGTTTAGAGCATATACACTGAAGACGCAGAGACCACTTTGCTACATCTCTGACCTCTTGCATTGTGAATAGAAGAACAAACTAAAAAGTCATTGTGTTGCCTTTTTTTTTTTTCTTTCTCCATTTTCTTTACTAGAAAAAAAAAGAGCTCATTACTGGATGTCAACATGAAAACAGGAATTTACCTACTTCTCTTAAGTGAAATGTGTGTTGAAATCATCAAGGCTGGCATCAAACCTAAAATTCCAAAGAAGGAAAAAGAGAGTAATTTCTTGGAAAGAAATAAAAATGTCAATATTTCTGAAGAGTGGCATTATCATAAAAATATCTCTAAGTCTATTGAAGACCAAGGTCTCGAAGAGTTCACGCTTTACAACTTTACTGAAAAGACTGCAAATTTCGGATTTAACCTCTACAGAAAAATTGCAATGACACATGATAATAATGTAATCATTGCTCCCCTTTCTGTATCAGCTCTCATGACTGCATATATGCTGGCAGCCAAAGGGGAAACACACAGACAAATAGTAAAAGGTCTAGACCTCCATGCTTTGAAGGACAGAGTGGATCGCCATCATTTACCAGCTTTGTTTAAACAACTGAGAGATAACATCACAATGAATGAAGAACTTCTCCTTGTGCAAGGTACTCTTTCTTTTATCCAGAAGGACTTCAGACTCAAGGAGTCTTTCCTCAATTTATCTAAGCAGTACTTTGATATGGAATTCCTGAGAGTGGACTTTCAAAACTTCACACAGGCAAAACGTGTCATAAATCAAAACATTAACAAAAGGACCAAAGGAAAAATTCCAGACCTTTTTGAAGAGCTTGACCGCCATGATAAACTGCTACTTGTGGACTACATTGTCTTTAAAGGTAACTGTTGTTTTTATTTTGCAAAATGATTATTTATTAGAAGACTCAGGACTCTAACTTCAGCTACATTAGCGGAAGTTTAAATTAATTCAGATGTCCTGTTTTCTCTATGTAGATTTACTTTCTTCTATTAGGTTTATTTAATAGGAAATTATTTTTCATGATAGGAACCACAATTCTTCTATGCTGTCTTCCACACAACAGTCTCAAAGAGAACAGAAAGCCCTGCATCAAACTATCTCAATCTGTCTCCGAATGATCCCTCTTTATGACTAAAGGGGATGTTTAATTTTCATTCACCAATTAAAATGAAAAAGCCTTAATCATTATAGTCTTCTGAATGCTGGATATTGGGCATAAAATCATTGACTGGTCTTACATAGTGCACAAAATCATGAAAACAAAAATAATTTCTCTATTTCAGTCAAGAACCTTTTTCCCCAGAGGAACCAGAGTACCCCATTATATTACCTTATAGGGTGAGGGAAAGAAATAGCTGTGATGGGCAGAGACTGTTCTGTGGAGAGGTCCTCTACTGCCAAATATCTTATGCTCCTTTTCCTGTTGTTGGGGTCTTTCTGACCGCTGGCTTAGAAGATAGATAAAGTGACTCCAAAAGGAGGTGCTGGCAATGACAGGGAGCCATAGCCCACCCTTTACTCTGAAACAGCCATACAGAAGCCAGAGACACCTGGTTAGGTAAAAAGCAAAGACAAAGAGCTAGGGTGACAAAGGGGACAAGAGGAATGCTGTGCGGAGAACACTCAGTCACAGCCACTACTGCAGTCTAAAGCACTCGGCACATGCCATCCATGGAAACCCCACTAAAATAAATGCACACATGAGAACAAAGAAAATTACCCCTTGGCCATACAGACTCCCTACAGACTAAGCTTATTCTTTCGTACTTACAAAAGTGCAGTTTGTGCAATGCCAAGGTTACCTTCCCTGGCAGAAAATCAGAGAAAAGAGATAAATGGCTGTTGCTATGTTTGAAAGCAATGGTAGAGATCAAAATCATTAGTATAGAAGAGGTCACATACCAGTGGCACCTTACAAGTCAGTGCACTGCTGAATCCCCATCCAAAAGATTGTATAATTAATTTAAAAACAGGACATAGAACAGCTGGTAGAGAATTTCTGAGAAGGCGACATGTTAATAAAAGGTGGATGCTCATATAGCATTCAATAAAAAAAAAAAAAAGGGTATCAGCTCTGAACTTGACTGGGAACTAAATCAACCTTAGAAGAAGATTTCCCTTCTTTCCCTGCAAATGAAGGAGTTTTGTTTTGTGGATTGCTTCCTTTTCCTGCTGGAAAAAATTTAAAGCACATACACTAAATATACTGCAGTTGTCATCCACTTATCCCAGACGCAACTGACATCCATTTCAACTAGGTATAGAAAATATCCTATACTTTTTTTACGTTAACTTCTGAACAAGTCTGAATGCACATAATTATTTAATTTCTTTCTTTCATCAGGCAAGTGGGTCCATCCATTTAATTCCGAATTCACAGAAATTGAGACTTTCCACATAAACAAATACAGAAGCGTACAGGTACCCATGATGTTCAAGTCAGATAAAGTTAATTCAACTTTTGATGAGAATTTAAGATGCACTGTGATAAAGCTACCCTACAAAGGGAAAGCCCACATGCTGATTGTCATCCCAGAAAAAGAGGGAGATTACATTTCAATTGAAGACCATTTGACTACAGAGCTTGTGGAATCCTGGCTTGGAAACATGAAAACCAGGTATTGCTTTGACACCCATTGGCCTTAATGTCTTTTATGTCTATTGCAGCAAAGCAACAAAGCACAACAAAGATTAGCTGGTCTTCTTAAGCCTTTTCACATGCTGGTGTCTCTGTGGCATTAGGTATCTACAGAGTAGAGGTCCTTTAATGGCCCACCCACAGTCCAAGTGGCATGTGAAAGCTTCTGCTCTGAGGTAACAAGCCTGTGGCTCATCTCAGAAACGTCTGTCTGAGGGCATAGTCAATCTAGTCTTTCCAAATTCTTCCTTAGCCCTTCTCTCTCCTTAAATAGAGCACTACCAGGCAAAGTGCACAATAAATCTAGACATGCAGTATATTGATTAAACCTTTCCTACCGGTGGAAATGCAAAGTAATGGATAAATTTGAATATGGAAATGTAAACCCAAATTATTCCTGTGAAATGTAATTCCTGAAGTGACAATTCTTTTCACTGGTCAATAAATTAGTGTGTCACCCTGGTATCAGAGCACTGTAAGTGCTAGTGGAAGTATTTTATACAGAGAAGGAAATTATTTCTAGCATCTTTGGCGGTCAACAGGTCTGAGATGATATTCTGCTAACCTAAATTCCAGCAGACTCTTTAGTTTTTGCCCCTTCTTTTTCTATGTAAAGCTTAATTCCTGAGGAGAGTGCATTTCAGCAGTCAAGTGGTCTCCTATATAGTCTAAGTTTGCATTGAACTTTTTTTTTTTCCAAGCAGAAAAGTGGATATTTCATTTCCAAAGTTCAAACTAGAGCAAAAATACAAAATGAAGAAGTTGCTTCATGCTCTTGGAATTAAAAATCTCTTTACACGTAAAGCAGATCTTAGTCATCTCACAGATCAAGGATATGTAGCAGTTTCACAGGTAAGCCTTCTAAAATTATTTCCTATTTGGATTACAATAGCATATAAATGGCCCAGCCAAGAGACTATGTCATATACACTCATAGGGACACTAATAGGAAAGGACCTCATTTGCCATGTATATGCAATCTGCACATCTTAATCAGTATGGATCCCACTTCAAGTATGAGGTGTGTATAAGTAAGGGGCGATTACATTTCATATGTGCTCAACACCTTCCAAAGCTAACCCACCACAGGAGGAAAGCTCTGCCTCAAGAATATGGTTGGCAGGGAAGGAGCACAATGAAACAAAAACTGTGAACAAGAAAGACATTGTAAATGACAGTCAAATGGCAAAAGCCAGAGCAAGGAAGGAAACCCAAAGAGGGAACCCCTCATACGCAGTCCAGAGACAGGTATTTTTCTTAACAAATAAGGAACTTTAGAAAGCTCAAATAATAAAATCTCAAAAATGTAACAGTGAGAAAGAGAAGCTGAAGCAGTCCTGCCTCTCCTGCTGCATACCTTGGCAGAGAAAAAACAGAATCTCACAGCAAACCATTGGCACAACACAGTTGTATTCCAACCCATATGGATGCTCCACTTCATATGCTGTAACTTTGAAAGATCACTTAAACAGGCAAAAGCAAGGGTGGTGAATGGCCAAGAAGAGAGGAACACAGCCCCGTGGAAAAAGAGGAGGAGAAGATAACTCAGTACCACTATTTAAGAGAGAGCAAAAATTTATTTCAGAAGACTGACAGAAAACAGAGGCAGAATGAGAAGCAGAAAAGAATGGAAGAGAAAGGACGTGACAGTCACACCAATATCAGGAAGGAACAGGTCTATGTGACCAGAGATGTCCCATTAAGAAGAAACAGCTAGTCTATACAAAAGACAATTTGCTGATGATAGAAAATTAAGAGGTATGGTCAAAGAAAGAAGATAAAAGACATACCACAAAGAGAAACTGGTGACCTCAAGGACTGGACTGTGTGGAACAAGATGAAATGCAATTAATGATAAATGCAAATTCATACATTAAAGTAACAAAATTTCTGCAACAAGCTGGATTTATAAACAGTTGAGGAAAACAAGGCTCAAATGAGATCAATCTGACACAGGATTTAAAAACATAGCTTTATAAACCTATGTATAGAATTTATATAATGCAACTGCTTGTGACTGTACAGGGTTCTATAGCATTGATAAACTAGGACCATAACTCCAGGAGAGACTCCACAGAATCATAGAATGGTTGAGGTTGGAAGAGACCTCTGGAGGTCATCTGGTCCAACCCCCCCTGCTCAAGCAGGGTCACCTAGAGCTGGATGCTGAGGACCATGTCCGGACAGCTTTTGAGTATCCCCAAGGAGGAAGAATCCACAACTTCTCTGGGCAACCTGTGCCAGTGCTCAGTCACCCTCAAAGTGTTTCCTGATGTTCAGAGCGAACCTCCTGTGTTTCAGTCTGTGCCCATCGCCTCTGGTCCTGTCACTGGGCACCACTGAAAAGAGCCTGGCTCCATCTTCTTTGCACCCTCCCTTCTGGTATTTGTACCCTATCAGAAAGAATCCTTCTAAGCTACTGGTGCTGCTGTTACAAGTCTCCCTACACCAAATCCTTACAGAACAGAAGCCTTTGTGATTTGCCAAAACTGTTAATAGGTGGTATGATAAAAACTTCTATACAAGTTCCAAAAACTCTAAGCCCTGAACTACAGTTTTCCAAAATTGTCCTGGCTTAACAAAATAACCTTTCTGGGAAAACATAACATACTAAGAATAAATATTTAACACATAAAATTGCAGTGATTTTCAGTTTGGTATAAACTGTTTTACTTTTGGGAAGTACAATGGCAACCTGCAGCACTTTTCTCCCTTCCTCTTGATCATATAACTATTCCATGCTGATTCTCAGCAGTTAACTCTGTTGTGTTATCATGCAAAAATCACCCTTGAATAGTGGCTGCTAACTGATATTAGAAGCAATATGTGCATCAGCTATAAAGTGCCAGAGGAGCATCCTGTCCCTGTGAATCACGATAGCTAGCTTTATTATTTAAGAATATTTAGCAGAGAGATCAACACTGCTGAAGTCCTCCAACTGTCTTCACATAAATCATTCCTAGAATTAGGAGTCTGGGAATTCACTAGCTGACTAGGCAGTTCACCAATACAGACCCAAATACAGGGGAATTACTGAGGTAAGTGCAGGCTGAAAGAAAAAACTAGAAAAGAACCAGATCCTGCCAGGCTGCAATTTCAGTGAGAAGGGAAGGTCTTCAGCCCAACCCAGGATTGCACCTCATTGCTGTGCATATTTACTCTGTGCTACCAAACATACAGATTAGAAATATTCAAGAAAAAAGCCAAGACCGGTACATTTGCCTAAGCTCTCACAAAATCAGCTGTGAATGTCATATCCAGTCAGTGAGTGTTTGTGACTGATGAAAACACACCTCCCACTTTTGAGAAACTCTCCCTTGTACAGTCAGGTGTCAAAGAGGAGCGCTACACAAATGCAATGGTTGCTTCATGCTACCAGCTGCAAGAACAAAATCTCCCAGTGAAACCTAAATGTGGAAAAGCACAACACCACCTGAACTAGCATCCACACGGTAAGTATCATGATCACAGTGGCTGTACTAACTCTTCTGCTGCTGAAGCAGACAGCATACGGGTCTACAAGTCTAACACACAGAGCTAGATTGCACAGACCTACTCATTTTAACCCTTAATAGAAGCCTACTTCAACTGAATGCCTTGCACTTTGAAAAACATTCTTCACATGAATATTTATTTCTGTCACATATTTTATTTCTACATTGCATTTCAGGTTGTCCAAAAGGCAGTAATTGAAGTGGATGAAGAAGGAACTGAGGCCACAGCAGCTACTGGGTCAGAAATAACTGCATTCACAGTGCCTCCTGTCATCAAAGTGGACCGACCGTTCCTTTTTATGATTTTTGAAGAAACTTTTAAAACATTACTCTTCATTGGCAGGGTGGTTGATCCAACAGAAATGTGAATAAAGGTATCAGTTTCTATTCTGGGGTATGTAAGAGTCTTTATTTCTATTTTATTAATTTACATTAGAATAAAAGGACAGGGAAATATGGAAGTATGAAAACCTGTTTTATCTCTCCAGCTAGCAGTAGGTCATTCTAGTAATACTTTATTAACGCCTAAGTAACAAGCTAAATTCACTAAAGCACAAAGTGACAAAAATGTGTCTTGTAAAACATAGTCTGCAAATTTAAAAAAAAACACAACACAGAACTGAACTTTCAAAATTCAGCATTTTAGTGATAAGTCTGAGTGAAAACCAGAGATTCATAAGCCAAAATATTAAGGAATTTCATTCCCAAACACTGCAGCTTGATATTCCTCAATGTTATCTTCTGTTGCAATGAGACTTAAGAGCCTACTGACCTCAATGTTAGCAGAATTTTGCCACTTGTAAAAACAGAAGCAGGATCAAGCCCTAAAAGAGAATTTACAGCCTTTGTCTAGAGATCTTTATTTTATTACTGTAGAAATGCACTGAGTCTATCATGAAGTCTGCATCATCTGGAGTGTGACCTCTTTCAAAGTATTTATTCAGATTATCAAATCACCTCCTCTTCTCAGCGTACATGATATGCCTGCTTTTAAAATATTCTTTCTATTAAAGACAAAATAATTCTGCAAATTAACTCAGGTATTCTGAACCTGAAAAATCTGAACCTGTACTACTTCATAACATCAAGCTGGGCCTTTCCTAAAACCAGAATTTCTGCATGTATTATGACCTAGATGTCAGGGTGAACTACGTAACAGGACTCTATGCCTGAAGTAAGAAAGACTTTGGTAGGAAAAAACCATACCTCCATAAAAGTGGAATAAATCTTTTCACAGAGTTGATCTAAAATCCAGAAGGTATTGCCAAAATGTTTCAGAAAAATATTTCCGTGATCTAAATACAATTCATTTTATTCAAGTAGTGCAGCGATTCCAACAGAACAGCAAGATCTTGAACATTTAGTAAATTTCAGTCAGCAGCAGTCCTATACATAAAGTATGAAACAATGCAAAAAGGCTACTTCTAGCTATCTATAACAGATCTAAGCATTACTCTACTTGCTCATACAGCCTTCATAAAATAGCTGTCCAAAAGGGGGCAGAAGAGTTTTCAAAATGATTTGGCATGGAAGCTTTAAAGGTATCTATCAGTAAATGCACATAGACAGATGCATCCACAAGAGAAGATACAAAAGGTACTTTACAGGGTACAGGCTGGTAAACATCTCTAAAAAACACTTCAGTTACCATTAGATGTCTACCCACAGCAACGCAGACACTAGTGTAAGCCACTAACAAAAGGATTTAGCAGGCAGACTTTGGTATCTGACTAGACTACAAAGGTGCATCTAACCTAACTCCACATTGCAGTATGAATGTACCCAGAAAGAAAGAGAATCACTCCTTCCTGCCTCCGAATGATTAATAGGAGGAATGTTGTTATAGAGAATGACCCAATTATCATTGTACAGTTGACCTCCAGCTGTTATTCTGAATTGCAAGTAGAAACAATGCTACAAAGGGTTCAAAAGTATTGGTGCTGTCCAACAGAAGTAACCCAGGAGTAAGCACCCCCACAAAAGATTGCTGGGATGAAGGTCTGTAGTGTGAAGGACTGATGAAAGTATACACGAGACACCAGGAATACTGAACAAGGAAGATGTGCAGACCAAAAAATGTCTAAACAGAGCATTTAAAGATTACATAGCAGGAATTTAATACATAGTAGAGTTATTGAGCGGAGCACGTGTTATCAGCATTAAATAAAATAATCAGTTAAAAAAGACAGACAAATGACAGCCAATAAGAAACAAATGACAGACTGTATACAGAACTCATTACATGCTTATTAAGGGGAGGAATAGCTTGGATTCGAACTTCTGAACTTACTGTTTTTTCTAGTAAAGTTATCTGAGGGTCAAACACAGTTTTGAGTTCTGTTCTGCAGCTGGGTACTGCTGATCTGAGTTTGGTCCCTGGCAGAAGTCAGACTGAGAACAGTGAGAAGTCTCCTGTGGCCCGTGGGCGAGCAGCTGTAGCTGGCACGTAGAGTTAGTTGTCCCTGGGGAACTGGGAGTATCTGCTTTCACTAATGAGACAAAAGCAGAACCTGGGAGGAGCCAGCATAGGTCATCTGTATATCTGCATCAATATTGCATGTTAAACATCATATTACTTGAAGAAGCTTTTCAAGAAATCTGTGATTTACAAGGTCCTACGCCAGGCTGCAGAACAAACTGAAAACCTGAGTGTTTCCACAGAATCCAAACAATGTCCGTGACTAAAGACAGAGAACACACCTGAATCCAAGTGCAGCGTAAGCAGCTTAGGAATTCAGACAGTAGAACACTGCTAAATCCAAGACACATTTTGTACTTCACACATGACAGCACACATCTAGCATTATAACTATTTAAAATAAATACCTTCTATAGGTAATTGTTTATTTGAATTATAAAAGATGCCCTGAGAATTTTTTTTTTTCAAGAACATGCATGTACAGCACTGTCCTAGGTTTTGAGTAAATCATCATTCATATTTTTACATTATAAAAAGTAACCACACACGCATATGCATTCACAGATCAGATCATCTTTATCATACACCAATAAATTTTAAAAACCACATATTTCTGATACCAACATACTTATGCTGCTTCCATTTTGAAATAGAGAAGCTGACAATAGCTTCATAGGCTCTCTCTCAAGTCTTGGCATAAATAGAACTTTTTAAAATAGAATTGCATGTTTTTCCACAGACAAATTTTGATAGAAACATTAGCATTAATACAAACAAATGCAGATGACATCACTGAAGCATGACAGCTTGCAATAGCAGCTGATTAAAAACTAGATTCATCATTATAAATTATTCAAGTGAAAATACAATCTGAAATACTAAAAATTAAAACAAGTATTTATACAACAAAACTTATGAAATAAAACTTTTTTTTTTACAGCATCTGGAGACATCTGCTTTTAGATTGCTTTGAAACTTACACACGATTTTTATGAACTTTACTTAGTACTTGTAAAAACATTACCTCCAAATTCACAGCACAATGCTACTGAAGTTTACAGTTTTTTATAGACTGATCAATGATTCTGGCCTTTGGTCTTAAATTAGGTTTGAAGGTTCTTTATAATGTGGGATTACTTTTTCATATTCAGAACAATTCCTTCTATTTCTTGCATAAAACATGGGTGTTAAGAATTGCTAAAATTGTAAATAAGCCAATTAAGTAATGGATATGTGCATTCTAAACCCAAGAATTGGAACTATAAAGGCATAATTGAAGAAAACAAAATCCTCTCTTTCGCTGCAGCAGTTAAGAGCACATAGCTGAAGTTGTATTTAATAACATTTCACTACAATGTTAGAATTCTGCAACCGTTACGTCACTTATTGGAACATATTTTACAGATTGGGATTTTATTTAAAAGATAAAAAGTTTTAACATTGCAAGATGCGTTTTATTCACTCCAGGCATTAGAGAGTCCCATCTGCTGCTCCCACCTTATCACACCAGAATGTTGCTTCCACCAGTCTCTGATTCCCTTCTTTTTCTGTCAGAAGCTCTAAGAGTTTGATTTTCTGTTTTTTCTTCATACAAAAGAAGAAACACACATAATATGTTGTTGCTGTATTATTAAATAACATAACATAATACATTGCTATTGCGTGCAACATTTTAATATAATTCTCAGCTGACATATTTTAAAACTTACTAGCAGCTCTACTGCACCCACTGAAAAAGCCAAATGGACACATTCTGAGGGCATTCGTCACAGGGAGGGTGTATTTCTCCATTAAGTTTTCTACAGAAGGTCACGTAAAGATCCCTCTAAGTGAGATGGTTAAGGTAGTACAAGCAGTCTACTCATGGCTACAAATAATGCCAGAGGTCTTCAGCTTAACCCATGATAAATCTGGGGAAAGTGGAGATGGGGAAGGGGAGAAGCTAAGAGCTCTTTACAGTGTTATTTCTAGGTCTTCTGTTGATCATGTCACTTGGGCAATTTCTGCACTTTTAATAGCCTTAACTTTTTAATCTTTAAATATACTGTTCTTTAACTTCGCAGAGTTGTAGCTATGTCAGTTAACAACTGTTTGTAATGGTCGGAGATCTTTGGAAGAACAGGGCTTAACTTTTAGAACTCTGTGGAAATATCTACATCAATATTTTACAATATCATTTACAAACAAAGCAAGATATTGTTCTGTTTTACCCTTTTAAAATTGCTGATGAAACCTCTCATGATCATACACCAGTGTTACGATACCTACTAGCTTCCCCTTAGAAATAGCACCTAAACCACATGCCAGTCCCACTGGACCTCAGAACTCTCACCAGAGTAAACGGTAGAAGGAAAACATGATTAAGTAACCAACTCAAAGTGTAGTAGATCAGTGGCAGAACCACTTCATCTTGTGCTCAACTTCCTAAGCAACTTTATGACTGGATGAAAGATACTACTTTAAGATACTTATGTATGTAATTGTTACAACATGGTCACATACCAATGTGGATGTCTTAAAGGTCAGTTGTGGACATCTTAATAATAAATTGATATCAGTATTTTATAAGAAATTGATTTCTATGCAACAATAAATCTACTCCCACTTTTTACAGGATGGAAAACCTGTACCCCTCATTCTTGAAGTAGGTTTTAATTGAAAGTGAAATAAAATCAGGCACTATGTCTATAGGCAAGATGCAAAATTCTTAAATGCTGTCCATAAAGCGGGATATTTTTATTGATGAATCTATAAAATTCTGGAAAATAGTTTTAACCGATTGTGTATTGAAATCAGTCACATTACAGTAATGTAAACTCAAGCAAAACAGCAATTCTCATCCTAAAAGAAAATATCTTAATCTTATAAAAATGAAAATATTTAAAAGAAGATAATAAAATTACATAGCATAATAATACAAGATGGGACTACTTGATGGAACGCAGTGTTCATGAATCATGTCAATTTCTGCACTAGGATGATTCATGATCTAACTGGCAACTCTTCAACAGTAAGTCAGAAAAGCACGTTTGCTCTGCAAATTGACTTAAGAAAGGTCTCTTGTGGGATGAAATACTCAGCCAGTGCTCTTTGTGATTCCTTCCTATTCCATAAGGTGCTTAAAGCAGGTATTAACCTCTTTTGTGATTCCATTGAGTTATATGGGTGCATCTTTAGCATAATTCTTGCAATTTCTATTGCCTGAGTATTACCTAAGTTCTAGCAAATGACACCAAAGCTAAAGGTCATTTTCTTGTCACCTGCTTGTGAGCA
The DNA here is from genome assembly GCF_000737465.1 of Haliaeetus leucocephalus. NCBI lineage: Eukaryota > Metazoa > Chordata > Aves > Accipitriformes > Accipitridae > Haliaeetus > Haliaeetus leucocephalus. The sequence continues at coordinate 12,735,715 of NW_010973368.1, read as the reverse complement.
CTGGATCAGGATTTACTAAGATATTTTTTTCTTGAATCTACATTATTTTCAAAAAGAAAGAATATTTTAATTGGCACACACATCTCTGAAATGGGACAAACAAAATGTTTGAATTCATGAGTATGGTAAGTGAAGACCTCAGTTCTCCACCAAGGTAACTTTGGGTTTTTGAAAAATTCCTGTAACAACATGAATATATGAAATCAGAAATTCTTCATCCCTGCAAACTGCGCTATATTGTCAAAAGTGAACATGTCAATATTCAATAGAGCAGTTTTATGGAAAAGACTACACTTAAGCAATTAAATAATATTTTGTCCAAACATACATCACTTTGAACTAAGAATCATTAATTACATCTTTTGATATTTTAATAATTAAACAACATATTACTGTCAAATCTTCCATTCTTCAAACACACATATAATTACTTAGGAAAAGAAACATATTAGAAGTTACCTTATTCATGTTGCAAAGTCAATAAACTAAAAGTTAGGACTTGCCAGAATTAAGATTGTCAGTGCAATATTTAACCAGCACATGTGTAAATTTACATGATGATGTAGTCTAAATATATACTCAATTATTATTTTCTCACAAGTTTTCTGCCTTAGTGTGTCCACAGATGGTGACACTCATTCAGGAGCATCTATTGAGTTGCACCTCTCATTGTACAATTTTCAAATTCTTATCTCAGTAAGAGATATTTCCATCAATTTCTTATATATTTGGATACCAATTTATTCTGTCATTCAACTTAGAAAATAATGTTTCCTTGAAACTAACTTTTTTTTTGTATTTTAGTATGTGTATATTTAGCACCAGGATTGACTTTCTGAACAAAAGAAAGATAAAAGAGGTACACCTAAACATATCTGTGGCCAACAAGGTTATGCAGATGAACACGTTTACCATCAACCATTCCTGTACCTGTATCTCTTAATATCTCCTTATAGAGCTGCTCCATTTTCTTATGAAAACAATTAAGTATTGGGCCAGATTACAAAAGAGAAACTGAATCTACAGTGCAGCAGACATTATACCAACGTAGAACATTAAAACTCTTATTCAGAACTAAAGGTAGGTCATCCTAAGCCTGCTCTTCTTTCTCCAGAAATGTTTCTCTTCCCCTAATATATCCTCTTGGCTTCTGACACTATGCAGTTTAGGGACTTTCTGAATCACGGAGAGCATCCAGATCATTGTGTTTGATCAGATACCTACTTTCAAATAGTGTGTTGTTAAGGTATTCACTTGGGAATGGTACACTGAGACTTGAAGCTGAGTCTTTTACATTCCACTTTCCTCCCGGAAGACAAAAGGTACAAACTGCTCTGTGTGAGTCTTTCTCTGTCCCTTTGTATTCAAACAAAAGATATCAGTTTTATTTTAAGTGACAGATAGAAAAACGTTTGAAATTTGGAAAAGTTTTATGTGATGTAAAAAATATGTCTAACTAATCTTTGCATCTAACTGCTTTGTGAATATTAATCCATTTATTTTTCCCAAATCCTTGTGAGACAGATGAGTAATTGGAATTTCTACAATGGTTGCTAAAAAAAATTTACAACATTTGAACTAGGTTTCTGGTTTTAAAGAGAGGGAACAGAGGTACACAGTGATCAGGGCAAAAGCACATGGCTTTTGAGTACACCTAATTTTTGAAAGTATTTAGCAGTGTATGTTGTTTTATATACTCAATATGTCCCATTTACTTTATAGATAGCTGAAAATGTCAGCATGTCTACTAATCTAACCGTTGAGTTTGAAATCATGCACTTTGAAATAAGTGACCACCTAATGATCACCTATAAAAAGTGTGAAGTAAGTACTGTGGGTAATATTTAAGAAAAGGCATTAGACTCTGGCAAAGACAGGGACAGAGTGCAATTTGACTTGGCACCTTAAGGTACTTCTGCTGCGAGACCACTGACTGAACACAAAGAGTCCACCTTCATTCACGACGTATCTTCCAAACTTTTCTACAAAGAAAATGCATTCTTAAAAACAATAAGTCACTACGCAAGCTTGATCTCATTCCAGAACAAATTTACCTCGTACAGTGAAGGTGGTAAAATTCCACCAGAAGAAATCCCGTGTGATTACACAGCAAGAGACTATATCATAATATAATATATATGAGTAGCTGAATGCAAGCTGCTCAGAGAACTTCTTTTTATATTTGTTAAACTTTTGAGTGTTTTCTTTAGGAATGTTATTAACCTGTGAGTAAAGTTGGGGAGGGTGTTTTGGTTTTTGGGTTGGTTTTTTTTTAAAGAAACCTGAAAATACTGAAGTGGAAAAATAGGAGTTTATACAGATACTTAATTCACCAGAAAGGACCACTCAAGAGATATCACTATCACTATTGTTTCCTCTTTATACCCGGCAAACCAGTGTAAGGTGTTTCGTCTTTCCTGTCTGGTGCAAGCTCCGTATCTCAGCTCCATTATCTTTGACTAGCAAGTCATAGCCTCACATTCTGGACTCTCCTTGCATTCTTGGTCTCTCATAATCTCTTCAGACTTCCAAGGGCCAGCTTGCAATTCCCGATACTTTTCAGCTTCTAGTTCTAGTTTCTATTACACTTAAGTCTACTTTCCCAAACAACCTCCCTTTCCTGCTATAGCTGGCTCCTTTCCTTTCTGTGTTCTGCCTTGGCTAAGAAAGCAAATCTCCGATAGCAAAGAAAAATCTGTTTGAGCACCTAAAATTACAGCTAGTCCAACGATAGTAATTTAGAACTACAACTTACAGTGTAAGAGGAATCTGCAGGGAATTAGCTGCTAGAGTGTATAAGGATTTGACTAAGTACACATCACAGCGATTTTCTAAAACTATTACACTTTTATCACAGGAGCAAACAAATTAATCTTTGATTTTGTTCTTGCAAAATGTTGAATGGTTTAGGCTGATATTTAAAGAAAACTAGCCTGAGGGAGATACCTAGCATTGAATTTTTTTTATCTAAATGGTTAAGGTAAGGCAAAGAAGGCAGCCTTAATAACAAGTAGCAGTACCAGTTCATCATGACTGTCAGAATTCATCATGAAATTGTTACATAATAATACATAAACATATATAAGCACATAAAAAGAAGGAAAAAGAAAAATTAAATCATCTAATAATACATACATTCTACTTCTCCAACCACAGGCAGCTAAATCACTGTGACTGTAGTTACTACGTATGAAATGCACTAACCTTCACTTTGTCCCATTCCACCCTCCCCATAATGTACCAGCTGAATGCAAACGTGCAGGAGAAACAATGTGAAAGACTAATTAAAAGGGAATGCAATCTTAAAAACACTTATAATTGCAGACATCACATTTCTACTGTGCTATTTTAGTATTTAAAAATCTGGGTGCAGAAGTATCATAAATATAGGCTTAATTTGACATAGCTCTTTTGAGTTCCCTTTGGAAATGTTACCCATAAGCTTGATTTAGCCTCCTGTCAACCACTTACATGCTCATCTTTCGGGACTGACTCTCCTTATTTCCATTGTTCTTTTGGTCAGCTGAGTTAAATAAGTTGCGAGAAGAACAACTGGAAGGGAAGGCAACATTCCCACTATTACCAGTAGAATGAGTCCGGAATGAATCATCTGAAACAAAGAGCTGCAGTTTAGACAGAGAACTTTGTCCGAAAAAAAAAGACACAGAGAGTAAACAGAATGAGCTATTTTTCCTGTGGCAATAGTTGCATATTTCCTATGGCAATAATCCAAAAGTTTAACTTTCTGTAAGGGAATGGTTTCAATTTAACATTTCTTCAAATATTTTTATGAAAAAATGCTAAATAAAGATAATTAGAAGACACATTTTGGAAGAGAAGATTAATACATTTAATATATAAAAATAGTGGGATTTAACTGGCCAATCTTTAGCTGCTTAAAATTTAGTTGTTTCATCTAAGCTAAGTGTCTAGTATGTATTGGTAGTGAATGGAAAAAGACAGGTTCCTCTAGGCAGCAGTTCGTCTCATTCTAATCTTTAATCATCCAAACTCTTTCCAACAGCAGTTTCTCTCCCTTATTTCAGTAGAATTTACACATATTATCCCTTTCCTCACATAAAATGGGTGGAGGCACATTGCAAAACCAACCTTTTTATAACATCCAAAATGCCAATCAAGAAATGCCAAACTCATTTTACTTTTACTACTTTTAAATGTAAATTTAAATGAACATATAACAAAAAAAAAATCTGAAAAATACACTAACTAGACTAGCAGTTATGTCCTCAAATGTATTGGATTTCTATTATTCTGTGTTCTTTAGAAGAATTATATCTTACAGTAAGCCTGTTTAATGGGGCTCACATATTCAGCACACCCACAAAAAACTAACGTAAAATATAACAACCTACTTACCACTAAAGGATAACATACAACTCTTTCCCATTCCTGATACTGAAGATGTATATCCTGTAGCAGAGCTTTTACTTAAAAAACAAACAAAACAAAACCAAATTGCTTATTACAGAAAAGTGTTCTTCTCAATTGTGTCATCCTGCTGTTTAATAATATTGGAGGCTATTTCTGAGTTTATATGAAAAAATCAAATGAGAAAGTTATGCTAAAATTTCTTCAAGAAATGTACAAATTTAGGTTTAGCAGTTCATATTGAAAAATATTTTTAATATATGATAAAAGGTGACATACATTGACTTAAATGAATTAATAACAATTTGTAGGCCTCAGCATGCCTTAAAATGGTGTTTCTTCTCTCAGTTCAAAACTGCATACCTTAATCAAACAGAAAGCTGAAAATTTAAGCCACAATTCAGTGAGCACATCATTACTTTCAAAGATTCATGTGCATATAATTTCATAACAGTTGTCTATTAGGTAAACAGTTGCCTATGAGGTAAGCAATGAAGATAATAAAGATACTTAGGACACTTGTCTATGTTGCTGTATTTTGGATGTAGTGCTTGAGTACTGAAAGACTGGCTTCGAACCAACTTGGATTTTTTGTCTTCTTTGCCTAAAATTATAAGTAGCAAAAATTTTTAACATGGATATCATTGCATTTCCTCAGTAATTAAGAACACTTTTTAATATAATTTTCTGTCAACATATGCTAGCTGAAGGAACTGATTTAAATACTTCAATAACAATAAATAAACCTTATGTCACCTATTTATATACTAAAGAATCAAATAAAACTAAAACCCATAGAAAACACATTCCGTTCTAGGAGCGGAATCTTTTCCTATGTGCAATAGGTGAAACTTTGGCCCACAAATGCCAACAGCACTTTTGCTGGGTTTTAACCTTCTGATGTGAGATCAAAGCATTCTAGAAGAGTTTTTAAAGAGTTCTTACCTGCTGATGTACTAGAAGAGCTTCCAGGAACAGAGAGAGTGATACTTTTTCCCAACACTGATGATGTTTTACTGTCTCTACCTAAAAAAAAGTCCAGTATAAATACCTCTCTCTTAAAGCTTAACTTTAAATAAAGAAAGAGGACGTAACATATCACAGTCCTGAGGTAAACAGTAATAATATCTAATCCAGTGCTACTAACACTTCAGATATACCACAGACAAGTACTTACATTACATCCTGAAATGAAAAATACCAGAGAACTAAAACTGTCATGTATTTTATTAATAAAGCTAAAAGTCTTCCTTCTAAGATAATGAGGCCAGTTTTCATAAATATCTTTAGAAATATACAGAAAAAAAAGTTTTATTCCCACTTTCTAAAACTCCGCCATTTACTGTATAAAGTGTCTCTCTTCTGGTCTTTTCTATTCTACCTTTGTAGAAGAGTAATGCATGCACAAACAATATGTAAACGAATAAACAAACTTACGCTTCTTTTCAAACATTTTATCATTAATATTTGTAGATCTTCCTTCGTTTTGCTGCTTCTCTTTTTCAAATTGTTCCTAAAAAAATGAATAATTTTCTTAGGTATTACTCAGAAAAAAAAAATAAATTGTGTTTCAACTATGGATTGCTTCCGAATCACCAACATGAGTTAATTTGTACTCTCTCCTACTATTACTACAACCCCTAATGAATATCCAGAGAATGAATTAAATAGTACAGAATGAAATCAGAGTACATCTCCTATATAAAAATCACACCAAAAAATATTGACTTTAATTATGAAGGAATCTCAGAATTGATGTTTACATTTATAACTTATTATTAAAATTATGCCTGGCTTTTTTTTTTATTTTATTAAAAAGATACAGAAATTGGCAGCCTGCAATGTGAAACTTTTGTGCTACACAGATACTCTGATAATAAAACTGGCAATATTTTTAATTCAAATATACAATTCAATGAAAATGTTTTTCTCAAATGGTAAGGTGTGCCACATATGCTCAAACTTTTTAAAGGTCTAAAATTAACATCTACCGTTGATAAGTTTTTATGCAAAACAAAACCAAGTATTACAGTTCTTCAAGTCTAAGCAATTTATTTGCCTTTCTGTAATATTAGCTAGCCTTAGAATACCTTTTGAGAGCAGATCCATAGACAGAAGACAGTGTTAACAGAGTTACATCAATAATTTCAAAAGCCAATACTTGCTTCAGGATTCTTGGTGAATAGATATCACTCCAATTTGAAAAAGCTATATAATATTAGCTTATTTTCTGTACTATGTTCATAATAAAAAGTGCCAAGTGAATCGTAACTGTTCTACTCTGTTTTTTCATTTCACTCTAATTACTACCCAAGTTAAAAAAAAAAAAAAAAAAAGGAGGTAATTAATTCAGGTCAAGGTTGCTGGAATATAGTTTCTACTAAGTCAATTACTAAAATTAAGGAAACTTATTAACATATGCAGTATTAAAATCTGTAGTAGTCAGAAACATTTAACTGGGGTCGATGACTCTTCATTTATTTGGGATTGCAACATGTCACAATTTATTGTGTACATCTCCACTTCTTCAAAAGCATGCCTCTCAAAGACAATTCTTAATGAGACCTTTGTGCTACAGAAGGTACGCCCATATCAATGGGATATATCATAAAAATACAGGTGGTCTTCTGAAGTCTAGCTGTAGAAACAGGGTAAAAATTAATGTTATCATACAACACACGATAATGGAGTGCACTGGAGGCTATTTTACCACAGCCCCAAATGCTTTCACTATAAAAACATGAATTGTATCTACCTAAAAACTGCTAAAGCTAAGTTCAAATCCTTGAATGCGTGCATGCAGATCCTGAGAACAAAGCTTGAACCTTCGGCTCGAGCTAATGGGAGGTGGCAGGAAGTACATGGGATGGGTATCATGAATTGAGAAAATTAGCTGCCCAGGAGAAGGCCTGCAGTACCTATCAACATCAAAGTGGGCCACGAACGTAGGCTCTGTAGCAATCCAAGAGGAAAAAGTGACATTTTTTTTGGATAGTCTTGAATCTGTTCTGGTTCACTACAGAGGAGCTCAATTACTACAAGTCAGAGGAACCATGCTAATGAAATTCAGCCTCTTCTAAATCCTATCAGCTTCTGAGCTTCTTCCACCTCAGGCTGGAGAGCAGGCAGCAGAACGGAGGACTGCAGTAATCTAATCTAGGCTTTGTGAAGATGTAGTGGGCTACGTGGTGAAGCGCCTGCTGCAGCTTTTGCTTACAGCCATGAGTGAAGATAAAGAGTTTTGTAAGTTAAAAAACATTCTGCAGACTTCTTTTCCAAATCCTAAGTAACTTGTAGCTCCTTTTGCTCTATACAGCCCGCACTATGTGTCTCTCCTGCCAGGCTGCAGATATCAATGGCTTTTCTTTCTTGCTTTTTTTCTGGCTAAACAGGAAAGCTTGTAACACACAGAGCCTCCTTCACGTTACTTGGAACAAAGAAGTTATGACATTTTCTTTGCCTATGGAAGCTGTATGCGAATTCTGAGATGTTTCATTGTTCAATTTATTACATTATAGATGCCTGACAAATTGCTAAGCTCCCCGAAAAAAATTTCGTAAAGATGTGCTGAAGGGCTTGGATTTTAGAACTACAGGGGCATCAAGCATGAGTATTCTTCAAGAAATACTATTTTGCCTTTCTAATTGATACAGCAAAATTCAGATAGTAAAGAAAAGGAAGTTTTATGTTACTATGAAGGACTTAACCCTATTGTAAAGTGTAAAATGAAACCACACACAGATTATGAACCTACCAGGTCTCTCCTTAATATGCACTTCCCCTGCTTTAAAATTGTTGCCTCATTAATATTTAGCTACAAACTACTAAAAAAAGGACAGATTGTACTGATAAAATATACCATTTCCAAAAGAAGATGTTCTTGTCTCTCTTTTTCTTGATCCAATAAATCATTTTCGTAAAATCTTTTCTGAAACTTCAAAATAAAATCAATAAAAATAAAAAATCACTACATGAAAACGGGAATTAAAAGCACTTGATAAGTATTAAAGTTAGTAAGTACTTACAGCATCTACAGAGATCTCCATTCTGTCCAATTCTAATACTGTCTATAAAGAAAATCAAACATTATTTATCATTACTCAACAGCATGCCACACTTCTAACTAAAAAACTGTCCAGATAAGAAGCTTAGAATAGTGGTATTCAAAACATGCCTTTTCTTCCTAAACATTTGAAGCCTATGCTTGTATTTTTGTGCTACAAATGCAGTTAAAAACTGTCAGAGAGTATTCTCAGAGCCCTGCTGAGACTCATAACGAAGGACTTATAGACTATCTATATGGAACTCAAAATACACTCAAGGGAAGCACAGAAGCATGAATGGCTGGAGCACAGACCTAGAAACCAGGACTGAAAAAACAACTCAGGAATCTGTGAATAAGCCAGGATGCTCCACGCAGGTGTTCTCTCAATCTCTCCTGCTGACTGGCCCTATAAGGAAGCCACATACTTTAGCTATTTCACTTCATGGCTTCTTTGAGACTAAGCATGGGCATCCCTTAAAGATATATTTTTTGTGAATATTCACATTACAAAGACATTTGTAACATGTCAAAATCCTGCAAATCCTTTATCTGTACATGGTAAAATATATAGATTAACAAGATATCTCTACCTCAAAGACTTGACCATTTTTACTAGGGTCAATGTTTAATCCTATCTTCAGTCATCTGCTATTTTTTCACAAATGGTCAGCAAGCCAAAATCCTGAATCCCAGTCACCAGGAAATAACTGCAATCTAAGTAACCAAGGAAACACCAACTCTCTTAAATTTGACAGAATGCACTATACCACATCTTCTCTTAATTGTTCAAAATTACATAATAGACAAGAGAATTCTTTAGTCTTGTGTTCTTACATTAAGAGAATCAGCAGAAAGCATAACTTTGATCATCTTAACTTTTAATGATAACCCCAAGACAAAATGCTGCTGGCAAAGAAAAATTCTTACTCTTTTTACAATAGTCAGGACATCTTTGTCTTTCTCTTGACACAGAAGTTTCCTTATACATAATTCCAACTGCTGAAGTAAATGTTTATCCGTGGGAATCTTCAGAGTAGATTTAACTTTTGGCAACAAATAGCATAGCTTCATTCTACAAAAAAAGAAGTAAATATTCACCTTTTGATACAGATGTTTAATAAACATTATTAATTTTTGTATTGCATGCTAGCATTTGACACAAAATAAGTAAGTTATTAGGTCTTATTTTTCAGAAATGATTGTTGCTTATGTGTTGTTTCCAGACATACTGTAACATTTTCAAAAACTGCTCCATAGATCAGGACTACAGCATTTAACCTAGAAAGATAAGAAAAGGTCTAGGTTTTCAAAATTATCTACACATCTAGCTATCAGGTACATAAATACCCTGGAACAGGGTATTCTTTTGTAAACATGTTAAGGAAGAATCGAGAAAAGAACAATGACAAAATTAATTTTATTGTCAGTTAAGGGATTGCAAGTTATTTCAAGTTTCCATTAAATTTTAATATTGTATCAATAGAGCTTTTAATTAAAATGTTTGTTAAAAGCAATAAGCTACTTCAGATTATATACAAATTTAGTTTATTATTTTAATATAATCCTCTTAACTTAAGGAATGAGACTTGAATGTTAACCTATATGCACCAAATGGCTCAGGTTTTAGGTTTGGGATCCTGCTGAATTGACTACAAAAATAATGGAAAAAACACTACAAAAATTAGTAACATACCAAATTCCCTTACATTTTTCTGTTCTTTTTCAATTTACTTCAACAGTGAAGTAGAAAACTTTTACATAAGCTGAAACCTACGCTAACTGGTTAAGCTCAGACCACTGAAAGAATTGTTTGCGTGTTTTACTTTACATATAATGAAGTTGAAATGGATGGAAATTAATGGAGACTGTGAAGTTACATTTCTCTACACCTATGAAACAGCATGTTACTTTCTTCTCAACTACTGCTGGCTCCTCTGCCTCAGTGTTCCTTTCACTCCCCAAACCGGACACTTAGGATCAGTCTCCCAAAAACCCAGACTGATCTGCTTCTCTGGTTTTCTAACATCATTCCCATAGTCCCCTACACCTTTAATACTGGTCACCCTGAAGGCTCTGTACCTTTTTACTCAAGTCCCATTATTTAAACAAGACATAAAACCTGTAACAATATTTCTTAATATATTATTTAAAGCTTTTTTCCTATACAGTGCTACATACTCTTCGTACAGTACCTCACATTTGCCACTGGATCATGTGTAAGTTCAAGCACAGGTAGAAAGAAGTATTTACAGAAGAATGATTTTGAAAACAGTTCCATAATGAATTCACAAGTATCTAAAAAACGAAGTCTGTTCCAATAACTTTTTCCTTGGCCCAGTTCTGAAAAATAACAATCCACAGGCATTAAGTTTTCAATGTCAGATAGAAAACATTTCAAAGGTTAACCTTTGACTCAAAGATAATCACACTCATCACAAGGCACACTTTCTCAGCCCACCTCAATTCTTTCTTTCAGTGAAAACCTAACCTTCTGAATTCAATGACCATTTCTGTCAGTGAGCATTTTTTTCAGAACTACATCCTGTCCCTTTAACCATTTGAAAAAGCAAAAATAGCAAGTGAACTAGCTACTATGCTGAACAAAGAAAGCCCTACATGCCTTTCAAACCATGTCACTGATGTATCAAAATTTCTATGTAAACATTAAGGATTGCTAATGGGAACTATTCAGACTTCTAACCTATCTTTAAAACACATAGCACAGACCTGGAAGTCAACTTAGGTGACTAACTCATTCATAAATTAATTTCTGAGAAGATCTGTTCAGCACTTCTTATGCTGAAGCCTCTAGAGAATTTTACTTCTGTAGAGGAACTCTGCTTTGTATATTGCAGCACCTACAGCTAAGCAATTTTGGATTCAAGAAGTAGGGTTGGAGGGGTCTTGGCATATTATCAATTTCCCATATTGCCTCTTTCCCAATTCCTTTGCATAAGCTTCAGCTATATTCCTCGCATACGCACAATATGTTTTGCCTGGTGATAATATGAGCAACTGAATGTCTTCTAAGTGTAATCCCTCCAATGATGGCAGGAAGTTACACTGAATAAATATAACCATAAATAGATCTTCAGTCAAAACTAACTTGCATCTCTAAGTGATCAAGGAAAAATTATCTTACGTTCAATCAGTTTCTGAATAACCTCATGCCTCTGTTCTTGTTTGCGATTATAACGCAAATAAACGCAGAGAGTTCGAGCAGCTGCTTTTTGGACTGGCAGGACGTTCTTGAAAGAAATAAAGGGGAACACCATTAAACATAGCTGAAGGAGTATGACTAAAAATGTATACAAATTCTACAAGTAGAAAAAATAGCTAAACTTTAGCCTAACTTTATAAATTTTAAATAATTGGCATAATGTAAGGGAGAATAAGGAAGTTTGGCCAATTCATAAGACACCTACTTCTTTATCGCTTCTATCTAACTTGTTTATTCAACTATTTCATAAACACCTTAAAGTAGTCCATGTCTGGAAGGCACCTTCTATATTGCACGTGTTAGAAAATAAAACTTACAACATCTTCTCTTACAACAGACAGTTTTACTCTTGAATTAATTCCGTAAAATTTCAGACTAGTAGCTCTAAATGGTAATTTATTTTCAGAATAAAGTGTTCTTTCATAAAGAATGGAGCACAATGCAAAGTAATGTATGGAATCCGGAAAAAGAAGGCATATCTCAGAAGAAAAAGTTTTGATTTACCTAGAAACAAACTGATAATGAGCACAAGGAAAGGAAAGAATTCTTGAGTGGGAGGAAAAACATGATAATCTGTCAATCCAGATTTTGCTCCTCAAATAGGGGGATGTTCTCAGAGCAATTTCTCAGTCTTACATTAAGAACCACAGCCTGATATACTATATGCAATGAGAAATCACACATTAAGATTAATATAAAGTATTATGCATTGCAAATATCTGGTGGTCATTGTTCTAAATAGCATAAACAAATAAAAAACAATGGGAAAGAGGCAGGCTCACGTTTGTCAAAATGATTGTCAACATTCGGTGAAGAAAACGGTAATAAATCTGATCACTTGGTATGATATGAGGGAGACATGCATATTTTTGTAGTAACTTCTCATGAGTCCTCCATTTTAAAGAAGTTGCTGCTCTCTGTTCTGCTGTTGTTAATGCAGGAATCAAGTCAGGAATAGACAATAACTAGAAATAAAAATATAAACATCAAAGTAATTTTACATCTTCTAGGTGTGTATCATGTTACTATACTTAAAAAGCACATCACAACAATGTAAGAAGGGAAGAGATTTTAAGGGGTCAATTAATTCCTCTCCTCAGACAGGATCAGCTACACTGTGACCATTTCCAGTAGATATTAGTCTAACTTTTTCTTAAAAAAATTTAATAATCGGGATTAAATCTCCCCTAAGCAGTAAATGCCACTTAACTAATCAAAGAGCTATTCCAGTACCTAAACTAAATACACTTTCATTTCCACCACCCCCTCCTGACAAAGAAAAACTAATCACTGTTCTCTTTGTAATACCCTTTTACAGATATGAAGACCATTACTTTAAACTGAAAGAGGGTAGATTTAGATTAGATGTCAGGAGGAAGTTCTTCACTGTGAGGGTGGTGAGGCACTGGAACAAGTTGCCCAGAGAAGTTGTGGATGCCCCATCCCTGGCAGTGTTCAAGGCCAGGATGGATGGGGCTTTGAGCAACCTGGTCTAGTAGAAGGTGTCCCTGCCCATGGCAGGGGGGGGTGGAACTAGATGGTCTTGAAGGTCCCTTCTGACCCAAACCATTCTATGATTCTATGATTATGACAACCCTCCTCAGTCTTGTGTTTCTCAAACCAAATAAATCCCATTTTCTTTCTAGCCTCTTAAACTTTGCAGTTATTCTTCTCAGCTCCCTAATTAATTTTAGTGGGAATTATACTTCTTTTCTCAGTAGGAAGGAAAGACTATAGTAGCCAAGCTAAATTCTCTTTAGCACTAAGCAAAATGAAACAGACTGCCACACTTGACATTGCACTTTTTATACCTTATATACATTTACGCTGTAAACATCTGACAAATTCACATTTTAAATTACACTCTCAACTTTTGTCCATACAATAAAATAAATTTATTCAGTTCTTATATTGTTGGAATATCTCAATTTCTCTATATATTTAGGAAATATGCTCAAAACAGCATCTTGAAGCAGGAGATGATCTTTTATGTTCCATTTTACAGATGAGGAGTCACTGAATAAACCATCATCCAGAGCCACATACAATTAAATTAGCAAAGTTGGGAGCTGAATACAGATCTCCTAAATCCTATTTCAGTGCCTTGACTTGAGAAAATAGGCTTCCTTCTAGCAGAAGCTGTGTCTGAAAATGGCAACCATAGGCAGCTGCCACATCAATATTACAAAAAAAAAAAAAAAAAAAAAAATAAAGGATTAGCTATCACTCCTTTAGCATGAAACCAAGATTTGTTTTAACTTAATGAGTGTATTTCAAATTTTGATCTATTTCAGCAAACCTGTAATTAATTAGAAAAAGAACATGGATAAACTGTTCATTTTTATATTAAGTCTGATCTTTCAAAACCTTTTTTTTTTATTTTAAAGTTTATAAAGTCAACAAACAATCAAAAAAGCATAGAAACTTTGTATCTCTCCAAAGCGGAAACTAATCACAAAAGCCTTTTCATACCATGTATGTCTGAACAACTTTGCCACTACCTTCATTTAGAAAGCAAATTTAAAAAAAACATGAGAATACCCACCTTGCTTTCTGATCCACTGTTTTCTCCTCCATTAGTCATCAGTTCAAGGATTTCAGGAAGGTGACCAACCAGGGCATCTAACACCTATATAAAGAAAGGCTGCATAAATGAGGTCTGTAAATTAACTTTCTGACATCTCTTATGTTACTGTTCTGTCACATCCGTATGAAAACAAGCAAACAAAAACCCCCAAAAAGAAGAGATGCAACATATTTGCATTTATTTGCATTGATGAGGAGGACTGGGATTTTAAATTGATGTTTTAATGCAGTAAGTAATATAAGTATTATAGGTTTCAGTTTAGGAAAACAAACTTACAGTTTTGATTTATGTGAATACCACAGTCAATGCTTTCTAAACTACTCAGAGCATACAGTATTTTAAAATGAACATTCATTCTTAGAAAGATCTGTATTTTATAGACAGTTAAAAGCCTCAACAAACACAAAAAGATGGTTTTTTATATTTGTCAGCTGAATCCCAAAAGCAATTTTTCCTGCTTTAAGAAAAACTGCAGTTGATAATTAAAAATAGGATATATAGCCTGTATTAATAGAATAACCCTAGTTCAAATGTTGTAATACTTGAAACTAGATTAGAAAAGTACATAATTAAATATTTTTGGCACCAATTCTGACTGAGGTTGTATATAAGATAAAGCACAAAATATTTTTTATTACTTAGATAACTGTATAGGGATCAAACCAAGGAATTTTTCAAAATCACCAGCTGCTTCTGAGTCTCAGCTTTCAGGTGTTCAACCCGAGAAATCTTTTAAGATGGGTCAGAATTTCATAAACTACATGTTCTATGAACACTTCTAATTTCCTTGAAAATGTCTAACAAAGGGTACCAAAACAAAAAGGAGCACCTGAAAGCTAAACTCATTTTTCCATGCCATATCCAAAGATCCTACACAGAAAACAAAAAAGATCAACTATCAGAATAACTGGTATCAGAGGAAATGGTGATTTTGTCTCAAACATAAATATTTGTCTTTTTTTTCAAATCCAGAAGAGTCTCACTGTATTGTCTGCAATATAACTGATTTATGTTTTACACAGGTTAAAACTGAGGTACACTAAACTAAGCTGTCTCATAAACACTCACAGATTCTGTACCAGATCTTGGACTGAAACTCTTTCTATAAATCTTGATCTTTGAACAATACACAACTTCTTCATCTCCTCTTCAATTGAGGAAATTAAAATAAAATGAAGCAAAAACCTTGAACACTATCAATGATTATTTTAATATAGTACCAAAACTAAATCTTTTCATAGAATTTGTAAGGTAATAAATAATATAACAATTAAAACAATTTAGAATTAATATTTTAAAAGCTAATAAATTCAGTGTGGGTTTACTAAATTCAAACACTTTCCTATTTTCCTCCTTTTTATTCACAGAAGGCTGGCATCTTTATGAAGTGTCTGTTAAACAGAAGTAAAAGCTATTGATCATTTCAGTTACTCTACTGTTTTACTGCAGAGTTATTAAACATCAAGATAATCTGCTCAATGTAACAAGCAAAAGAAAGTTCCAGTAAAAGTATATTACCTCCAATGACTCATCCTGTAATAGTGTAACCAGTTCTTTATGTATTGTATACACACCAGAATTTAAAAGCTTAGCAACCTAAAAAATGACAGTAAGATAGCAAGGTGAAACATTCTTTAGTTCCATGGCACTACAACAACTATACTCCATGTGCTTACTTTACAGCAAGCATGAAGAAGGGATGCAGAATTGTTTAATATCAGCCTTCTAAAGTTGTGTACTTTCCAATTGATCACATTACAAATATGCTCATATAAAGAACATAAGTCAAGAAACAGGCCTATTATCTAACCATGAAACATGCTTTTAGTATTAACTCTGTTTCACATTTACCAAAAATTTTTAAGACTGCACTGCAAGGCTAGAAAAATTCCTTCTGGAATATTCAAATGTTGTACTTCATGCTCCTTAGGAGAGTTAACAGTCAGTCTGCTATATAATTTACAAAAGATAAAATATTTAAATTGCCTTAGCCTGTGCTGGATCTTAAGTTTCCCTAACCTTTCCATCTGAAGTTTTCACTCCTTAAGTCTTTAGTTTTTTTGACTGTGATTCATAAGTCACATACAAATTTCTAAAAAACACCAGCAGTCCATCTCCACACTGTTAAAAAGGTTTTATAGCAAATATGGGAAAACTTGAGGAATGAGATTTTTGCCATATGGAATATTTAGATGATGCTTTTTAATGGTTTTCTTTATTTATATAAGCCAAGTGAGAATAAGAGCTTACTTCCAATCAAGATGAAGCTTTAAGGAAATTGCTACAGGGAGTTTATTTTACAAAAAAAAAAAAAAATAATCCACCTAGCAGTGAATGCCATAAATTACTCATTTTTGGTTGTCACATGGTTGCCTAGTTATGGTGTTAAAATTAAATCAACCAGCACTAAATGTACATTCAGACCAAGGTATAATTTTACAGGTTTTTTAAAATGAGCTAAAATACTTTGCTTATATTCAGGCAGTACCTTAAAAGTGTTATACATCTAACACAAAATGTGATGTAGAATTAGATGCTAATTTCACAATTTCAACAATTACCTTGGATTATCATTCATTAAGACAAGGCATCAATAGGTAACGAGAATTGGAAATCCACCCACCTTTCTTATAATGGTGGAAATAAAGCCGTTTATGCCTCTACTAGTGATTTAAATGCTTCCAGCAAGCTGCTAACTTACCAATTTCCCCAGCAACAAAATGGGATAAAAGGCTAGCTCAAGGACTGAAACACACGGATTCTCAGTAAAACACTATGAAAACCTTGAAGATCTCCCTATATGGGTTCCTACAATCAGGAGAGAGTATATTTTCACTTCTGGAATTCACTCCACATAGCTAATAATAGCTATGCAGTTCTACGTTTTTTAACTTTTATGAAAATAATACAGTGGAACTTATGTAAACTGAATGGAATAATAAGAATACATATGCTTTTACATCTGCATGAATTTCCAAGTAGTTTCATGTTAAATTGAGCATTTAACTTAGATTTGATCCATATAAATATTCTCCACAGAACACCAGCATACACCAGCAAACTGTACAGATCTAAAGTAGGTTTTCAGGACCAGAAAGTGGCAAGTTCCTTTCTCACATTTGTCTCATTGTTTTCTAACACCATTGAAAACCTTCAGATATTGCAATTACTACAATTGTTTATGTTTGTGGTACTAGACCATAAGTTTCTTCTAGCTTTTGCTCCTTAAAAGCTTACCTAGCAGTAGGCTCTTGTAGCCAAATGTCCCACAACTTAAATAGACTAATGTGTGTATATGGGCTATATACAGAGGTTAGAAGGGACTGAACACCGTTGACAAACTAAATAATTTCAACAAGTTTTCTCAAGTCTTTTTATTTTGGTTCAACAGCCACAAATATAAGATTAAAGAAGAAAACAACATAAAATAAAAACATGTAAGTACTAACAAAGAACCATTGCAGACTTACTTCATAGAAGCTTATGGCCATAGTATACCTGACGGGAACTTCAGGGTCATGACAAAGGCAGAAGAATATAGAATACAGTTCTAAATGGAAGTTCTTTGGATCCACAAAAACAATCATGGCCTGTGGAAAGATGAAGTCTTTTATTAACTGTATGGCTAAAGGACTACACTATCAGAGATTATTAGATGAAAACACTGAAGTACAACCAGCAAGACACTTGGGAGATAACAGGTTGTGATTTTAAAGAGGAAGTGTGGCATTCTTGATGGCCATGTCAAAACACAGGCACTAGACAAATTCTGGAGTTGAGAACTAAACTGGATTTACTTATCTTCTAGACATGCTGCAGGCTCTTCTTCTGAAGACATAGATTAAAACCACAAGATATAAAACCTTAGTTTTATAAATATGGTTAATGTTTCTGTACACTAGCGGAAGCTGCAACTGGAGACTTGAAAACCAAAGAACATTTTAGCAAGCAGCAAAGAAAGAATCTGAATTTCAACATAATTGTGTGCGTACATACTTTGTTGTTGCTCAAATAAACCAAGAGATGTCTACCTACATACAGGGTGCTTGTGTTTAAAAGGTAGAATAAAAACAACTGTCTACTGGCTCTTGGTGCAAATATATTTTCTTTAAATATAAATGCAGAATGTCAAAATACAAAGTAGATTTACAGAAACATGAGTGGTAAGTTTAAAGACCTCACATAAACTTGAAAAGACTTTCTGTATTCAGGCAGGAACATGACTAACACATGAATCTAACCATTCAGATTCAATCTTCAACTCCCTAAAATGCCATGACACAGCAAATGCAAAAACCTAGCTTTGAGTGGTTTGAAACTGGGGACTCTGTTTCACAGCCATTTTCTCAAAGCCCTTGTGCTAAGGGTTTGGAGAAAATGTGCAGGAAAGAATGAGACCAGTAACCCCTTAGAACAGCATTCTCTCAGCCAAAACTTGCCAATAATTTTCTGAGGGTCTGCAAAGAGGAATCTTTCCTGGTAACTCTTTTGGACGACCTCTACTTTAAGCCACTAACTTGAACTTCCCAGGAGAGAGGTAGAATCTAGCTCACAATGTACAATTTGAGAATAACTTCTCTATCACTCATGCAGTCCTATTTAATGAATATATGCACGACACAAATTAGTTAACCTTAAATTAATGTTACTTACTGGAAAATTGTAAGCACAGTTCTTCCTCACTGAAATATACTTCTTTTCCTGTTCCAAAGTTTGAAGTTGTAGTTGATTATCATTGTGTCCATTTTCCTGTTGTAAACCCAGTGTGGAAAGCTTCTTATAGAATTCCAAAAAACGTAAGTGCTGTTCCGGAGTAAAAATGCCTAAAAAAAGAGTTTACTTTCCTCATTACATATGCTATTAATAACGTCCCAAAACAAATCTCATTTACAAAAGTGTCAAATATGTCGATTTTTATCCCTCCTCCCTGCCACCTTCTGTCTAGCAGAGTGTCATCAGTACACGATACAGAAAAAGTGATTACAGAAACATGACAGCTAACTATAACAGAGTGAATCTTAAATTCTGTTTACATAATTCTTGAAATACTCAGGACTTTAACTGCAGGATTGTGAATATGTTTGTTTGTTCCACTAATACTGGTTTCTTCTTGATTAAATTTTTAGATCTTTATGGAACTCAGTCACATGATGAATGCATGGTTGCAGAAAGGTGAAAAATTAGGCCATGTTGCTACAGATAATAAAGAGGTATAAGAATAAAATAGAAAACTCAGAACAAACTGGAATGCAACTAGCAAGATGACTTCAGAAACTACAAGTCATTTTATAAGTGCATTAGTAATAAGAGAGCAATCAAGGAAAGGCTCAGTTTTCTACTCGAGGGAGAGGAAAGCTATCAGTGATTGGTACCAAGAAGGTTGAAATGCTTAATGCTTTTATTTTCTTTCTCAAATTCCACTAGTATCAACAGGCTCAGTACAATTAATAACTGTGACAAAGATTCAAATTTTAAGTAGAGAAGGAACAGGTCAGTGAATACTTAAATAGAAGAGGTTTTCAAACCATGCAGGGTCAGACGTGCTTCACTCCAGTATTCAGAAGTATTTAAAGTACTAGCTGCTGAAATCTTAAATAAGTGAGATATCAGAATGGAAAAGGGCTAAGTTGTACTGATATTTAATAGTTAGAGAGGTGAAGGACAAGCCATATAATTACAGATCAGTCAGATTACTTTCAGGTTTTGAAAAAATTCGAACAACAACAAAAAAAATATATACTTGTAAATATCAAAAAGAAAACAAGAAAACAAGTAGCAGCTAACATGGCAAAAGCAAAACTTGTCAAACTGATTCCATTTCCTTCTAGTACTGAATAACAGGACCTGTGAACAGAAAAGAGGCAGTAAAGGTCATGTTTTTCATAAGCAAAATAAGGGATCAGGAAAGAGAGATTAAAAACTATGAAGGTGCTGCAAAACTGCTTGGAAAAACAGTTAAGGGAAAGTTACCCATGGTTCACTGAAAAGATAGGCAACTGTATAAAGAAAGGTCTATCCTAGTTCTGGTACTATTCAGTATTTTCACTGGTTTTTTGGATGTTGGATTAGAGACTTCCTTATTCAATATTCTGATAACATCAACCTAGGAGGGAGAGTGCTTATTCTTCAGAAAACAGTTTAAAATTATCTGTATCACCTGCACAAGGCCAGGAAAAAGAAAGACTAACTAGCTGTCAGACTTAAAAAAAAAAAAAGGCTTCATAGGCTGCACTTGAACAAATAATGTCAAACTATCACAAACCGTTGGAAAAAAAAAAACAACGCAGTTTTTCATACTGAAAAATGTAAACAGCAATATAGCTTGCAAGACAGATGAAGTAACCCCTTCACTTTGGTCAGCTCTCCTAAGGTGTAACACTTCAAGAAAAATATGCACCTGCTAGACAGAGTTCAGAGATGAAGAGATCAGCAATTAAGATGATGACTGGGAAGACATGATAAGAACAGGATGGACTGTCCTAGCTCTATGTTTCTGTAAATAACAGCTTGAAACTGTGGAACAGCCCTTTTGAGTTCTTTGTAGTGAAGCAATGGTCACTTTAATAGTCTCTAACATGATCATAGAGGATCATTTTAAAGATCTGTAAGAAAGATCAAAGGGTTTAAGAGCCTAGGGGGAAATTCTCTATAATGTAAAACCATGATTCTGTGCTGTCCCTCTCCAGGTAAGCTCTGTGTAGAAGGTATATGGTGGGCAGAATGATCAAGGAAAATTTGCTGTGCTGAAGTGAAAACCACAAAAACTACGGGAGTCATCCAACTCACAAGCTCCAGAACATCCAAGAAGGAATCAAAATAAATCAGTCAAACCAATAAACACCATGTTTCCATCTCCAACCCTGTCTGAACAAAAAACTCTGTCCCTGTCTAAACATAAAAACCCCAATAAACAGATGGACACCCAAAGAGGAAATTCACAAAATCCAATATTTATGTAATAGATGATTTCGGACTTTTACTTCCGTATTTCCTTTCCTAACTACCATTTATTTCATTTGATACATTCAAATCTGGATATTTTCCTAGGGCTTCAAATTCTCCAATCTTCCCTCACTTTTAAGATTTTTTTTTAAAAGAACATTAAATCATACCATATAATCCATTACACAGTTTCCCTAAATGGAAAGATAAAGAAACTAGGATAGATTCATCTGCTTTGAAGGATTTTTCACAGAATGATTTCACTAAGGGGAGCACGGTTTGACTCCTATCATCTGAAAAACAAAAGAAATTTTAAAAGTTAGCCATTTGTCAACATTTTAAAAAGAGCACAGAGAGTGGACTTCCATAATAAGTTATGAAAAATCTCATTTAACATGCTCAGGAGTATTTTTGGCAGGCACTCACTGGAGGCAGAAAACAAGTGGTATAGAAAATGACAAACATACTACCATAATACAGGTCCTAATTTGAATACCTTACCTGGTTTGGTTTTTTTTAGGGACAAGGCATCCCCCAATAGAGGATGAGACAGAGAATAAATGAACAGTCACTAACTTCTCCATTCACCAAGAATACAGGGAGAGAAAGAATACTGCAGTACTCCTACAGTAAGATTTCCTACAGTAGTAGGAATACAGGGAGATCAGGACCGAACATGAACATGACAGTAAAAAGAAAAAATCTGGATATGCTGTAAGTGAATTTTTTCAACCTACTGAGAAGAGGAGGTTGAAAATCTTTTGGTAAACAATAAATTCACAGAGAAACAAAATAATTAAGGGCAAAGGAAAGAAATGAAATAATTTAGAAATTAAAGTCAAATCCAAGCACTCTGCCTCCTTATAAAGTAAAGGAGTAAATGTTCAAAGAAATTTGTGTGTTTTGACTTGTTTTAAATAAAACCATTGTATTTTAAAATGTTCAAGTTTTAAAGGGATTAGGATTTTTTAATGGTAGATCAACACCAAAATTCAGCAAATAATTATGGCTGAAAAAAATATTTAGGTTGACCTGAAGAAATATTCTGATATTGTGGGAAAGGAACCCTAGGATATAATTTTGGGTCATCTACCTTCAAAATATTCATTTTCTAGTTCAGCCATGAAACAAAAAACTACACAAACCAAATTTCTAGAAACATACCCCTTACAAACCTGTAAATAATCCCTGATTGCTTTCTCTAAGCTTTTTTCAATAGCTAAAAGCAGTATTTACAGCAATTGGGGGGTGGGGGAGGAGGAGTGAAGACTGAGAGGCTCAAAGAAAAACACAAACTTGATAGCATCAATGCAAAGGCTCAATAGTTTCAAACTTAACTTACTATCATACTTACTGATATAAGCACTAACTGTTAAAAAGTCCATTTATGGTATTCTACCCAAAACTATCTTATTTATTTATGTACTCCTCCATATGGCTTATATGCAATCATGTATTTTAGTAATTCATCACCAAGTTCCTGAACAGTAAATATTTGCTCCTCACTTATGTATCAGGAAAGAGTAGTAGAGTCAGTAAGATGGGAGTGGGAGTGGGAAATGTGGTGCAAAATACAGAGTTGCTAATGAAGATAAACAACTGAAGAGCTTGGAAAAAGACAGTACAAAGAGCAAAGTGGCAAATAATGAGCAGTGATCAACAATATAAAATATTTTTTTCATATACACTATAGCCATGATCTATCACATACCTTGCTGCTTTGTACTTTTCCAGTTGTAAAAAAAACCCCCTAAAACCAAAAAAAACCCAGCAGAGAGCACAATTGGAACAGAGCCAGAAAAGCTGGCTGTTACTGTCTTCTCCATCCTCCTGAAAAAATTGAGATGGAGCAGTTGACTGGAGGACAAGGCACAGCAGTTACCCAGAATGTTGCCCTATACTGGAGCAGTCACAGCAGCTCTCGTTCAAGTTTGCTCCAATTAGTGTTGAACTGAACTTGTGATGAGAACCTGAGAGCCATGCGTGTAGGTAACCCACCACCACTATGTCAAAAGAACCACATACAACAGAGAATTTCTCCTTCCTCACATGAAGACACAGACACTCACCCATACACCTGGAGAAGCATGAAATATGCATGTTGATCAGAGGAAAGATATAGAGCGCTAAGAAGAATACAAGAATCTGTATTTTCTGTTTTAAATACAGAAAAGCTTTATAAAATACACGCACTTTCTCATTGCAAAGAAGAAAGCTTTCAGGGCCATAGAGTCACAAGTTTAAAGGGATTTAAATAGTAATTGCTGATGCTTAGTACCTCTAAAACCCATCAATTGTGCATGTTGCAGTTTATGGGACATGAAGAAATATTTTCTGTTCCAAAATTTACAAATGTGTTTGACATATAACACTGGATGTTAAAACCTGCCAGGTTTACTGATACCCACACAAATATTGTATCATTGCCCCAGTCTGGGTTCTTCAGTTCAGAAGGCAGGCTGCAGTCTGGAGATAGGACTAGCTTTACTTCAGTTAAGAGGCAAAAACTAGTTAACAGGAAAAAAAGCATAAGCAATGTCACCTATTGAGCTAACATTTTGTATTCTGTGTATTAATAGCGTTAATACTAACAACCCAATATTCCTATTATTTATACAGTAATTTTACTCATTCCATTTAGCCAGATTATATTAGAAACTTCGAATAAGAAAACTGATTTTGTGGACAACTGGTTCACCTTCCCTAAAACTTACTGTGTATAAAGCACTGCAAGACATGAAATACATAAAGGGTAAAACAATAAACACATAAAATCACAAATGTCTGAAGAATGCAGACAGAACAAAAAGCATTTAAAAACATTTATAAGATACATTAAAGCATTAAGAACTGGGCTAGTAAGCCTAAATTAAATTCTTACCTGCATCAAACACATCAAGCAGATTCACTAACGTCTCAAAAGCTGCAAGGCGTACACTGCTGCCCTCATCTCTTGCCAGTTCTACTAACTCTGGAAGCACCACAGTTTTTGTTAGTTCTGTCCTGCAAAGTGAGGCAAGCAGTCAAGAGAAAACTTAGAATGAAACAATATTGCCACAGCAAAACAGAATTCTTCCTTGAAATACTAATTTAGATTTTTTGGGGGTAGTGAAGAAGGAAAAACTGACAAAGTTGTAAGGAAATGAAAATTAAACTAAAACCTCCAGTCTATCTCAGGACTTTTTTCTTTGTCAGCCAAAGAACCATGCACATTTAAAATGTGGAACTTCATCACTAAAAAAGCATTCAAATTAGCTCAAAATAAATCAGAGAAAATGCAGTCTGGAAAAACTCAAAGGAGCCCAGCTACTTCACTGTGTCAGTAAGAAAACTGTTCTGATCAATATGCAGAAAATTCTCAGTGCGATGGTCCAAAGCCAAAAATTATTAAATATCAGTCATGTTGGATTGAAGTGTCTGGAAATCTTATGCTTCAAAGATGAGACTTCTTTACAAAGGGTAAGCAACTACTGCTCAGAGAAAACACGGCTTCACAACTAGTCCAAACACTAGCTTTTAGGCTTGTTTTAAACTAGTAAAGAAAGGGTTCTGCTTGTCTCTTTTTGCCTTGGTAATTACTAGCACTGTCTGTATGTGTGACAGTCCTGACAACTTGAATCTATACATTGGCAGCAGATTGCTGTATTAGAGACATACTTAGAAATCAGAGTTTAATCAGAGAGATGACTAAGGAGGGATGAAATACTCTTGACACAGAAACATTTGCGCAGTAAGGTGACTGGCATAAGACAAAACGAGATTCGCTTCCTGGAGCAAAAGTATAGCTTCTGTAGAAGGTACCAACCAGCATAATTTCCCATGTCCCAGTGTATAACTGATTCTTGATTGCTTTAAGAAATTAGAAAGATCTTTCCTGCAGCCCTACTATCAACAAGAACTGGGAAGACATACCCAGTATTTCCACAATATTTTTTCTATCACGCCCATTTTTTTTATTTATAGTAGTCAAGGTTTCTAGTATTTGAATTTATCTGCATTTGAGTGAAGAAGCCCACTTTGTCCTGTTCTCATGTACAGCCTCTTGGTCTGCTTGTCAATTAGTGAAAGCTGTTGTAAGCACCATATCTCAAGAACAGGATCCCAGCAATTTATAATAGCCAGGGATCTGGCCCCCCACAATTATACTGCCCAAAACATAAAGCTGCAGGGAAACACTCTGACAAAATTACACTACATGAGCGTTAACCAAGACGACAAAATCAAAACTATGTTCGACACTGTGAGCGACTGTGTATGAAGAGTTTAGACTCTGTCATTTCAATCACAGGTTTTAATACATAACCGATCACAACCTCCAGGATGCCAGATTTTAACTGAAATAAAAATGCCCAAAATACCCCTTCCAATCAGACGAAACAAGTAACAGCTGTCCCTTTTTTAAATCAATATGAAAAATAATACTTTCAAACATTTATAATCAGCATCAGTGATTTGCGCCTTACAGAGTTTATTATTGTTACCAGCAAATCAAGATGTAGCTTAACAGTATTCTTCCAAAGAGATGATTAATCATTCATATAAAATTATGAGAAAATGACATGATAGCATTTAGTGGTAACATCACTAAATAGTAAAAATAAGCATTGGAGCTGTTGTCACATTATGCCTTCAACATTTACCTAAAAATGAGCTTATTTCTGTTTATTTAATTGCCTTCATTTTCCTACTACCTATTCATCCTCAACATGAAACACTGCAATAGTTTACATACTGAAAATACCAACAGTTCACCATTTCTTAAGAGATTAAAGCATCTAAATCATTGGGAAGGGACTAGGCAAACACCTCAGAGAGACAACAGTGTATATGGATACATTAATGCTAAAAATAAAAGTTGGGGAGGAATTAAATAAAGGAAAATATACAGAATGGACCACTAACTGATAACTCTGTATTTAGCCCTATTAAACCACTATTCTAAGGCTGGGTAAATGGCCAGTAATACCGTCATTTGCCACTGCATAATATCTAGGTTGTTTTAAGACTTTCAGCTCCCAGGTATAATAAATGCAACTAAGTTCATTTTAAAGACACTAAATAGAATGAAGAAAATTTTATTTCCTTTCCAAAATGGTCACTTGTTAGTATACGATATTGCTACCTTGTTACAAATGAAAACAACTTTTTTGCTTCTTCTTTCACACTGCTTAGTATATGTTGAACTGAAAAAGCATCTGGAGGAGGAGTGAGGAAAAAACCACAAATGCACACATTTAGTTCTTATTTTAACACCTGGCTGTACAAATACCTATCTTAAATGTAAAATAAAACTGCTGAAAGCAAATTCACACAGATTCACACAAACTGTGAGTGTTTCCAAGTGGTTACCAACAACAACATTTTCTGCTCCTCACTGAGCCACAAGGCAAGGAAATCTGTGCAGCTGTACATTCTTAAAACAAACAAAAAAATGTTTCAGTAATATCTGAAAGGAATATTCTCTAGCTATATGCATATCCTAGATAAGTTATTTTACTCAGAATAACACACTATTTAAAAAAAAATAAAAAAATTGCTGTATTATGTGTCACAAATAATTTTCAAAGCCAAATTCATATGATTACTTCTCAGCTCTTGACTATAGCAGAGGTTAACTAAGAAGGTTAGAGGAATCCATGGAAATGCAGATGGTATCTCAAATCAGACACCAAAAAAATCTCATGGGATTGAGCAATAACAAATAAGAAAAGAGGAAGGAGAGTGACTGAGATAAAAACATACGGCCTAGGAATGGTCAGGGGAGAGAAGGGTAGGACTACATCCTAAATCAAGACCCAGAAATTGGGGGCAGGCAGGGGTGGGGGAGAAATGCTTTGCAAATATGTTTCTGTGGCTTTCAATGCTGGTGGCATCAAAAATTTTCAAACTAATATGACAGTTAGAACCATCCCTCCCTTCAAAACTCAGTAGTTATGGAAATAAAAAAACCTGGTCACTCCCTGAAGATAAATAGAACCCTCTCTTTCACTCATCTTTAATCTCCCACTAAACAGAATTCAATTTTTAAGATACATAAAAATACATGAGATACATGCATACAATAAAAATAAATGCATGCGCAAAAAATCCAGTAATTCAGTTTAGTAAAATGAGTGTTAAATTTCCAGTTTTACAAATATCAACAATATCAACAAAAACTACATTTCTTTTCTGTAATCACAAGTTCTTTTAAATTTAAAGCCATTCAATATGGAAAATGTTAAAATGATTTACTGTGCTAACTTACATTTTGTTATAAAAGAAAATAAGTACAAAAACAAATGAGTAACTTCACTGAGATGAAGTTGATGAAGATGAATATTGTGTTTTCACATTATTCACATCCTCTCAACTTTTGCAGGACAAGGACCTTGCAGAAGAGATGCCTGAAGCACATATATAAAACTATTTTGTATGCAATAAAGACAAGTTTATCTAGGAATCTAAAAATTACTATCCTGCATGACCTTACCAAAACAAAGTTAAATTAAGTACATGGCAGTAATGCTTGGTTCTTGCTGTGAATATTCATTCCCTATATCCAAGTAAGCTAAAACACTGCCTGAACATAGACTTTTCCAGTATTCCATGGCTGAGAGGTAAATAGCATTGCTTCAGGAATTTCTGGTGTTTTGTTTTTGTTTTTGTTTTTTAAATAACTCAGAATCTAAAGCACAATATAATTCTCCATTAAAAAAAATAAATCGTTCCACAGCCACAGGAAGGCATCTTTTCCACAAACACCAGTACTAACAAACTGAAGTGCTTATTTACCATATCTTTCAAATTACATTTCAGTTTCAGCCTCATCCTTGAATTTACTCATAAATTCACAATTTTAAAAAGCCAGAGGGACTCTTAAGATCTAATCTATCCCTGCTGTGTAACACAGGGCAGGGAACCTTACTTGATAATTTCTTCAAGTCTGTAAGAGAAGCTACTGCTTTTTTGTCTTCCTGACACAATAACAGGTAGACAGACCTGGAATTTTAAAATATTTGTTCACTCAGAGACTAATCCTGTGTGGGTAGTTAACATGTTCTATTTATTAAAATAAAAGTTCCAGACTTTTTCTATTCCTAGATGCGCAACACTGAAGCTTAGAGTAAAAGTTGATACTGAACTGAAATTTGCTTACGAAACACATTTAGCATCCTTTTGCAAAAAAACTGCACAGTAATTATTAGAAACTGCTAATACTTGCATAATCCTCTTCCATTTTTAAATAAGCCCAATGACATCAATGGATAATTGAGATGATTTCAAGAAGCTATAGATGAACTCCTTATTTACAAAACCCTGTTGTTTGTATGGTTCAGCAATTTTACTATCAGAGAGAAACAAAACTCTGAAAATGGAAAACAGCCAACTGCCATCAGCCGATTCCTAAGAACACATCTGTACACTCCAAATTCATTACTGAGTATGAATGAATTAAGTTAGAAATCTTAAAAGCAGTTTTTAGGCTACCATTAAATAATTTAGAGACAGATCTTGCATTTAGAAGCAGTTAGGCAAATTGTACTCACCCTATTCCTTTAGCTATATGTTCCAGTTGCCGACACATGCAAGTTCTAACTTCATATTCCACATCCTGGCACAGTGATTTTACCAAGGGAAGAATCTCTCTTTTAATGCTAAAAACGTGAACATTTTTTATTACTATACAGAACAAGAATATATAAAATCCACTCTGTAGTACTCAAATTTTAACATACATTACTTCTAATGGCAATTTTTTTAAAACTAATTTATCACACATGGTAAATGATTGTTCTGAGAATTTGCAATTATAAAAGAATACTGTATGTCAGACACAAATATGTGCTATAAAGAAACAGAAAAGGGATTATTTATAGTCATTATAATTTGTTCTTATTTCATCTTCTTTTTTTTTAACTACAAAAATAGTAGGTAGGCTTAGAGATGCTGTCCTCATTTAATAACCATCTTCAGTATAATTTTTGAACAGCCACTGTAAGAATACAAAGAATTATATAAATGTAAGTGCAAATCCCAATTAAATGTCTCTAATACCTAATCTTTGGTATGCAAGTATTGCCAAAGAGGTATTTGGGAAGAAAGTAGAAAAATAATTTAAGATTAAAAGCTTCAGTACTGCAATGCCTTTATGCAAGTAGACCCAAGTATTCATGTTAAATCAATGGCAGATACAAAATAACTATTCTGAATTCTGTTTAAGTAAAAACACATACTACAACTTGGCAGAATCAGCCATTGTGTTTCCTTTCACTGCCCAAGATGCTGTCATGAGTACTCATAAAATATCTCTATCCAAATCCTTATGTTGTTGCAAAACTCAAGAGAAATGATATGAAGACATAGACAAGAAAATTTTCAAGCCAGCTTGCACAGCCTCCACTCATTCCAGTGAAAATTAATTTACTTCTTACAGAAAAATGTGGCCTCACATTTCAAAAAATTGTACAAAGTCTTGGGAGTTTGGCATTTTAGAATACTCTGAAGTAAGGACTACTTCCAAAAAAGACTTATTTTTAAGTAGCTGTTGGAACAGAGAGTAGAAAAAGTAATGTTCTATTCCAAGGTCCTGACTTTTTCAGTACTCTGTAAAATAACCTGGGAGTCGTGTGAAATACAAAAGAAAATTTTTTAATTATAGTATAAATTTTACAAGAAAAAATGGTGCCATTCCGAAGAAGAATGTGAAGATATGCTTATATATTGCCCACTCCTGAGGCCAGATACATCCCCTGAGCCTATACGAAGACCACTCCTGCAAGGGGAATGAGAGTGTGTCATGAATCTTACTCAGCCTGCCACATTCTGAACCTGTGGATCCAGGTCTGTTTTCAGCCCTCTGAACTGCACTCAGAGCCCTCTACTAGAGGATCAGTAAGTCCCAGAAAATTCTCAGCCATCTTCTTAACATCTACCTTCTGTACAGAAACGGCGCTACTATCTGTTCACTGAAATGAGGGGTTTCCTACTTCTGAACAGCAAGGAATGATATTAAAGAAACCCAACAAAAGAAGGTATGATTATTTAACTTATTATGGCTAACTCTATTATAATTGCTCATAAGATTCCAAGTAATCTGGATAGTCACTTTATTTTCATGAGAATGTAACATCAAATAAATAAAAGCAATTGTGATTCTGCCAAATCTACAAATTTTGAAGATAAAGATTTGAAGGCTTTGGTAACATTCTCAAAAAATACTACTTTATCATGTTCATTAACTTTTGCATGTCCAAGAAGTGTAGTCTACATAACAAATGAAGGTGTAGATAGCTTCCTTTTGGTTGCCTCTAGTTCTTTTTTAATGAAGAAAAAAATCATAATTTAAAGAAATTTATTCCTAAATGTCTTGTCATGGTCCTGTTGTTCATCTTTACCTCTCAATTCTTGCATTTTGGGGCAGATAAAAATCATTACTAGAGTGGAATTCCTTAGCTAGACGTGGTTTGTGTGCATTTAGTAGCCCTCGGTGGATTTCTTTTGCAATGCAAAATCACATGTGGCCAATTCTCTGGCTAGGAAACACATTTGGTGAAATGGTCATACTACTGTAAGACTGGGTAAACTGTCCAAGGAATGTACCATACCAACGGCTTTGGGCAGATAATTTATTCAGGTTTACTTTCATCATTGCTTCCCTTTTCTGCACTGCTGTCCAAACCCACAGACACTGAATCTAAGAGCTGGACAGTATCAGGCAACAACAGTGGCTCCTGATACATCTCCATATAACTAGGGATAGAAAAAAAATATATCTACATGTTAAATTTGGTTAGACAAATAAAAAGTTAGGAACAGGATTCTTCTCTTTATGTCAAGAAACTCTAAGATGATGAAGTTGTGTTTTGTCTCTGTAAATTGCAGAGAAATCCACTGTTTGGCTTTTTTCCTAGTAGGAAAAACAATATGGAAGAATGGCATGAAAATGGTAGCCATTTCAACCTGTGGAAGAACATACAAAGTGAAGTTATAAACTGATGAACATCAGCAAGTCTGAATATGCTAGTTATATAATGAACATTTTTTTATTAATTAATATCCAGATAAAGGGATCTGTAAAAAGAAAGCATTTAATTTTTGCAATAAAGTCTACTTTTCTTGTAGTAATTTTTGCCCACTAACAAAGAAACACTGGTGTATACTGTGGAATGAAAATATATGTAATGTCTACTTACATATGAGCTTCAAATTTGTTAGCTAATTTTCCCATGATTTTACAACTAACTAAGCGGGACTGAAGTGTTTGAGAAAGCTGTGCTTTGGAAACAAGTGGATTCAGGATCTGTATGAAAGAGAAAAGAAGAAATATGAACAGAAGAAATGTAAGCAGTAAATAATGCATTTCTCTTCTTAAAAAAAAATAAAAATCTAGAAAAACATATCCCAAATGTCATCTACCCCCTTCATGAAATTAATCATTACTAACAATAATGATGCCTATGTACATTAATAGTCTATTGGAAACCTGTATTTAAAATTCAGTGCTAATTATAGCATATTAAACCCATATCTTGGCCCAAATAGCATTTTATGATTCACATCACAGCCACAGTTTTACATTTGTCTACTTGTGTCTTTATTTTGAGACTAAGTTGTATATGAATATTTATAACTATTAGCTGGTAATTTTCACAAAAGTTGCTAAATACGTTTCTGCACAAGAAAAAAAAAATATGCAGAGAAAGGAAGAAGAATTCTCTCTGAGGTTCTCTCTCCTAAGTTTTCCCAGGAAACACCTCTTCTGATGTAAAGTATTGAGGCAACGATCCCTCTCGATTATGCATACTTTGGGAATCCGTAGGGAAGGGGTTTCATTTCCATACAGACACAGAAAACCTGCATCTTTATTGGAGCTCTGATGTCATTTGTTGTATCACCTCTGTGGTGCCAGAAACAAACAAAGGCCGGCAGAACATCATATTTAGATATCTTATTTTTTGCCCAGGAACAATCACAGAAATCCAGGTGGCAGGCTAAGATGAACATTACAGACAGGTATCTCCTGTAGTCTGCCACAGTTCCTGACTCAATCTCTTTTGCAGAGCTCCACAAAAGGATAATAGACAGGGCAGGGAAGTCCGACAATATTCTAAAAGCGTTTTTCTCCTACTCTTACCAGCTGAAATATTGAGGTGAGGGCATCTTACCACTGTAAGGACAAATAGGTCGCCCAGACTAGAATTAGTACATAAGGTATGCTTCTAACTATAACACTGCATAAAGAAACATATCATTAGTTATCTACAGAACTGTGTATTACTTGTTTGGTCTTTGAACTATGACAGCAAACACACTATGTCTTGTAACACTAACTCGAATTACTGATACAGACACAGTCTCCCCCGTGACGTGGCTGTTGCCAGAGATGGGATACTGGGTTAGGCTGAGCTTTGGTCTGAGACACACACCTTTCCTTATGTCCTTGGAATCTGAGATTGTCCTATGATTTTTACTTACAAAAAAAGTTAATAGCTAGAATATTCCAAGTTTTCTGATACAAAGATCCTTCAAGTAACACGAAAGGCCCCTTTTCAGATTCAGGTTTCTGTATAGCTGCTGAATCAACACTGCTTTATCAGTTGTGACCTTCCCAAAGAAAATTTTTGTGGAAACTTACAGATGTGTTCCTAGAGACAAATCAGGGGAGAAACTCCATCTTGTTTAGATGGCACCTTTAAAATTCCATTACAATTAGATTTTGGAGGTGACTAGAATAATTTCCCAGGGTTTTTTGTTTTTTTTTTTCCAAGATAACTTTTCACACATTAGAAGTTTATTTTTTAAACTGTGTTGGATTTCAATTACCCACTAATTTTAATGAGTATTTTTATACTATGCAAACAATCATATCTTTAAATCTTCATATTGTTTTAAATTATAAACATACTAAAATATGCCTGTTGCAAAGCTTTTAAACTTAACAATGAAATACAAAAACTTAAAACTGAATAAATTAGCTGAGTAAAGGTGAGTGACATTATGACTTAATGAAAGATTTCCTTCCTCTTTCTTGAGCTACACAGTGAAAAATTAAGAGTGTTTGCAAGCCATTAGGTTTTTGGTACATCAAGAACAACTGAAATACACAATGAAATGCATCTCTAGCTGTCCCATTTAGCAGAAATCAGAATTTTAGTCCAGTAGCAAACAAAATGTAGTTTCTTCATGAAGACACAGAATGAGACACTATGCTGTAAACCAAAACAGGATACATGAAAACATGTTACTTAGAATACTAACTGCAGTGGAAGTGTTACAGTAAGTAGTCTTTATTTGCTGAAGAACACTAAAATTTTTTAAGGTGACCTTCCTGTCTCGCCTTTTAGCACATTCCTCTCTTACAGTATGTTCCACAAGCATTACTGTTTTCACAGGCATAGAACTGCCACAAATCTTACTTAAGTAAATCAGACTTGCAGGGAAATACAATCTTAAAAATATTATGAATTTGTTGTTAGCATAAGTGGGAGAATATTATTACCTCATGTCTGATAGTCTCTTTTGGTAAAGCTTCTATTACAGCAAGAAGAGTTTCTAGCCATGCATTGCTGACACCTGTTAGAAAGAAATGGCTTATATCTTACGTTGTACATATATCGAGTATAGCAAAACACACATCAGTTTTACAAAATTAGTTCTCACTTTTTACAAGCACCTCTTCAAGGAGCTATGTATCTAAAAGCCACTAAATTAACATTCAAGACTTCAAACTAAGAAGTAGGATAGGTGAGAAGCAAATTCTGTCCCCATTTCTTTTACCTTTTCAATTCCTGTAGAAAAATAATAAAGATGCTGTTTGTTTTGGAAAGATAATTTCCCTCATTTAGAAGCATATTCTTTTCTTATGCCCACTGAAACTTTCTAGTTTTACAAGAGGCCATTTTTTTATTTCTTTGTATCCTAAAAATAGTGTCAAAGAAGTTAAGAAAAACTACTCATCGCAGAAGAAACGTCAACCATCCTCCCTCCATTTTCTCAGCTACTAAATTCTGGTACTTCAGTAGAAGCTTGTACTCAGTAACAACTTTGGGATTTAGTCCTTCAGACAAAGTGGTTTTGTCTGCTACATGCATGCTACAGCATGCAAAAATCTTTTCATTCATGCAAGTCTAGATACAAAGCCACAGTGATTGCACTCACTGCTTTACACAGTACTGTACAGTCACTAAGGAAACAAAACATACAGAAGTAATCAGTCATCAGTATAGTTGCACAGCCCTGACCTGCATCTCTGTGTTCCAGGTTCTGGAGAATGATGTGTAGGAAGGAGTGGGAGTACGTATGAATGGACACTGACTCCTCTTGCAGAACAGTCAAAAATGAAACAGCAGCTGTTAACTGCATTTCCACTCCTGCAACATGCAGCACCTCCTGTATAATTACAAATTATATCAATTCAGAGCATGAGGCTGAAATGTACTGAAAGAACACTCAAATTTTTACATTCACTTTTAAGAGTGAATGTGCAACAAACTGGGTAAACTACAAAATTGGCTATAAAATTATTTTCACTTAATAGCAATTACTTGGAGATATTAAAATCTCTTATATTATAGCATGAACCTTTTAAGAAAAAGTTAATTATAACATTTTTTGTGACTTTCAGTTTCATCAATGCATATGTGTGGATTTTTCTCCTTTACAAAATGAGAGGTAAAAACAGACCAGCCAATAATTGCACTTCTGCGGTTCATGCACATGAATTAAAAAGAAGTATTTCATTCATCCAGTGAGAGATATTAAAATAACAGAAGGCAATTTAAATTTCATCCCTTGCCAACTGACACAGTGCACAAATGAAAATGCATATATATATATACAGTCTTAAGAATAAAGCAAGATGTATTTATCTAGGTAACTCAGCGTTTACTAGTCCCTAGCTTTAAGATATAAGAATATAAATAATTAGGCTGTCTTTAAAAGCATCAATTCAAAAGTTAAAGATAATAGGGGAATGAAATATACTAATTTTTTTTAATGAAACAAAAAGGCAATTTAAATTTCACATTTATGCACATGCCAAATAGCTTGCAGGATGCAATCTATGACATAGCATTCATTCTATGTACATAGCTATCAGCTAGGTGAACTTTCCATTTGTTTACCTCACTAAGGGTATCTCTCTATCTCATGAGAAAATAAAGTGCATTATTGTCCTATTAAAGCATTAAACTCATTTTACAAGCGATTCCAAACTCAGTAAGAGTTTAAAGCCTATTTAACACTTCATATATGTGGTTTGTTTCTTTTTTTAAAGCGCTTGAGAT
Organism: Haliaeetus leucocephalus; assembly: GCF_000737465.1. NCBI lineage: Eukaryota > Metazoa > Chordata > Aves > Accipitriformes > Accipitridae > Haliaeetus > Haliaeetus leucocephalus. The sequence goes on along the minus strand of NW_010973368.1, from coordinate 12,700,265 downwards.
GAACAGTGTTTTCTCAGATCATATACCAAAAATCAACAATAAGCTGATATTTTAATTTTTTAAAAATATCAGCCTAGACCAGATTAAGAAAATATCTATTAAGCACCTAAATATTATATAGCAGAGGAATTTTGCTAGGAAAATACAGTTTGCAGAGGACATCTGAGAAATTATTTAGTAGTCTTCCCTTACTTCAAAGTAGAACAAGAAGTTTTCATTACACAAATGTCAACCAGTTTGTGTGTGCAAATGCATAAATTTTACTTTATCTGATTTCAAAGAGAACCATTACTTATCTCTCAACAGCTGTCTCAGTTTACAGCCATGTATATTTGTAAAAGCATTCTTGCTCCCCCAAATGAAAAAAACAAACAGCACTGCGCAGTATACCAAAGTGTGATAAAATACTTGCATTCAATAGCCATGGAAACGTCCCTCTTGTTATCTCCACAGCCTGCCTCTGTCCTTGTTCCTCCATTATTATTACAACAGCCACAGCCAAGAATAAGGACACCTACCAATTTTTGTGTTTCTGGGATCAGAATACCTGTGGATACTGTTCTGGGATTCTGGCTTACACTTGTTCAGAAAATCATCCCTAAAATAATCAAAAGAACTATCTACACCCTCTAGATGCTAAGTCACCACTGTAGACCAGAAAATAATGGAGCCAAATTCAATTTTATGTACGTATTCACTTTGTACGCAATGCAAACAGGGTTACTTACCATCAAATAAAGTTCCCAAATAGTCTCTTCCACAGATCCACACAACTCTGGATAATCATGTGTGAGAACACGTTCTCTGGATGTGCCTCCTCATGGACCTCAGGAGACACTGAAATGTAAATTTCTAGATTGCTTACACACCTGCTGGCATCGATGTTTGCACTCAGAACTGTGCAGTTCCACATATGAAAATGTATGCGTCTCCTCATTCCAATTTCACTAAACTCAAGTTGAGTGATTTAAATTTACTTAATATAAACTTATTTATTTAGAAAGTAATGTATTTTTTTATACATGGATCCTCCACAGATTCTTACTCTGGAGGAAGAAAGCTTTTCCTGTCTATCTTGTTCAGACAAGCGTATTTAATGGAATTTAAGGGTATTAGCATGCTCTTGAACTATCCTCATGTCTACAAGTTAAACTCAGGCATCAAAACTTTCAAAATTTAGAAAGCCTGGCTTATTCTATTAATTGGAAAACAGAAAATTCTCCTCCAGTTTAATGCACTTTATGTCCTGCAGCAACAGAATTCTCTTGAAAGAATGCTGCAAGCAGAAACATTGTTTTAGTAACTGCATTGATATAACAGAAATCTCATTTAGGACTAGAAAGACACAGAAATAATGGAGACTACAGAAGCTCAGATACAATGATGATAGACCTTAAAATCAATGTTAGGTATAAGACAGGGTGAAAATCAACCCACCTCTTAAACTATAAAGTCAACTAGGGAAAAAAAAGAGCTTTCAAGGGGAGACTGATATATTAGGAAAATAAGTAACTGTGAAAATGAGTTTGGAACTAATCAGACAGCACCGAGTAAAGCTTGATGTATACACTTCAAGAAGAGTAGCCACATTTTTCTGCAATCACAGCATTTGGAAAAATGTCAGCTAGACACCTGCAATCTTCCTCCACTGCTTACGGTGGCAGTGCCGAAGGATGGAAAACAAGGAAAATACTACTAACATCATTTAAAAGGAACCATTTGGTGCACAAGAAATGCTGAGAAGAATGTCTAAGCTTTCACTAAATCTGCATTTCAATGACTTCCAAGGTTCATGAGGAGGTCCATGCAGAAATCCGGAGAGCGGGGATCTCTATGCAACAGAACCCATACAAGGATGACACTTCATTTTAACCGTAGAATATTGAAAAATATTTCATAATGTCATTCCTATGTTAACATCTAAATGATATACAATGTATTTGTTTTATTAGCATAACCAAAATACTGACACCCAATTTAATCATTACTTAGATCTGGCATATTTATTGACATATTGTATGCTTGATTTTGCTCACTTCAGACCTAAAACATGTATGTTAAATATATAAATGGTCTTTGATACAATTTTAATTTAATTAGGTTTTAAGGAATCATAAGTAATTTGCATATAACAATTTCTATATTTATTTATAAAAGTAACCAGTTTTATCAATTTCTCACAAGTGAAATAAAAATTTGTAATGTATCCAGCCAGAACATTCCTTGCATTTATTTCTTCCTCTATCTCTTTTATCCTCAGCTCTAATAAAAACAGTATTTATTTTTGCTTTGGATTTCTGCAAGTATGCTAAATAAGTACACTGGTTTACCTACCCAGTTATGTGGTGACAATACTTTCAGATAAATAGCACCATGAAATTACTACGCAACTCATTTTTCATGTGCAAATTTGAATTCACAAATTATTTTTCCAAATCTACAGAAGCAAAAGTAGTGCAGTAATTTAAGTCAGTTTATTTCCCTGCAATGCCAGACTACATTTGCAAGACTCTAATCTCAGTGGAGTTCAATTATGCCTTTATAGACTACAACAGTTTCCATTTAATGGTCAGGACTATTCCTCCAGTAAAAACAAGGATAAGAAAAAAAGAATAGGTCAAGTGGTTAATGATGCCTGTCGTGGTTTAACCCCAACCAGCAACTAAGCAACACGCAGCCGCTCACTCACTCCCCCCCACCCAGTGGGATGGGGGAGAGAATTGGGAAAAAGAAGTAAAACTCATGGGTTGAGATAAAAATGGTTTAATAGAACAGAAGAGAACTAATAAGGATAATGATAACACTAATAAAATGACAACAGTAATAATAAAAGGATTGAAATATACAAGTGATGCACAATGCAATTGCTCGCCACCTGCTGACCGATGCCCAGTTAGTCCCCGAGCAGTGATCCTGCCACCCCCACTCCCCCCAGTTTATATACTGGGGATGTCATCACATGGTATGGAATACCCCTTTGGCCAGTTTGGGTCAGCTGTCCTGGCTGTGTCCCCTCCCAACTTCTCGTGCCCCTCCAGCCTTCTTGCTGGCTGGGCATGAGAAGCTGAAAAATCCTTCACTTAGTCTAAACACTACTTGGCAACAACTGAAAACATCAGTGTGTTATCAACATTCTTCGCCTACTGAACTCAAACCATAGCACCGAACTAGCTACTAGGAAGACAGTTAACTCTATCCCAGACGAAACCAGGACAATGCCAAATACTGTTCTGCAGTGAACATGGGTACAACGGAACTGTTCTTCTATTACAGATCAAATAAATACTAGATAACAGAGCACCATTGAAGAACCTGCTTTATAAGAGTATAGACACAGAAAGAAATTTAATTCATATACATTCCAGAAAGTTTCAATTTATAAAGCTTAAACGAGAAAGAAACTCTTAGATTTAGACTGACCTCATTAAAATTTCACTCTTCTACCTCTGCCTTGAGCCCATTAACTTACGTTTCATTTAATTTATCATCTAGGAAGACATTCAGTTTGGATTTAAGTGACACTGCAAGATGAAAAACACACTACGTTTCTTGGTTATTTGCTCAAAGATTGATCAGATTTATTATTAGAACTGTCTACTTAATTTCTAGTATTTCTGTCTTCAGTTCCTAGCTCTTCTTTCTTCATACACTGTTTTCAGTTGAATGTCCTTTATTATTATGCAGGAAGATACTTTTACAAAGTAATTAAGTACTGCCTGATCTATATACACTGAGCTCCAACTCCCACTACACAAATATTTTCCAGGCCCTTGGCCCCGATCATGCTCATGATCATCCTTTTAATTTTTTTTCTCCATCTCCATATAAAAAGCTTAAGCCTAGAATCAGAAACTCTATTCCCATATTAGACCTTTTATTAAAGACAGAGAGGCAAAGACTACCATTTCTCCACATCCTGACAAATAAGGGTGAATAAACCACAGTGTTTCTTATTACTCCTTCATTTCAGGAAGAACACTACTCTCAAAGCAGAAACACAAGAGACAAAAATGGATTCAGCCTGTTAAACAGAAAATAATTTAAAAAAAATAAAGCAAAACTTTTCTTGAAGCCAATTGGTTGTTTTAGAAAAGAATAGATTACAGGTGTCAGAATAACATGTGGTAGTAACTGCAGAAACTTGGTGAAAATTTAAGGGTTTTCAATTAGTTTGCAACTTCAGATCACTCTTTTTCTCAAAACATTTTTTTATACAAATATATATATTTAAACAAAATGCCTATTGACCTGCATCTTATAGCACAAAACATGATAACTAGAAGTACTTCAATGTTTTCTAAACAATCAGTCAATCTATACTAGTCCTCAGTTCGGAGGACAGCTATTTCCTGGCCTTTTGTGGAATTTAAATAATCAGACAAAAGTTGGAACAGCTCTTAAGAAATAGGAGTCTCCTGGGATCACAGAATTTTCAGAAGATAATATTAAGTTGAAAGGTGATGTCTGATATTCACAGAATCACAGAATGGTTGAGGTTGGAATGGTCCTCTGGAGGTCATTTTGTCCAATCCCCCTGCTCAAGCAGGGCCACCTACAGCCAGAACATGTCCAGACAGCTTTTGAATACCTCCAAGGAGCAAGACAACAACCTCTATGGGCAACCTGTGCCAGTGCTCAGTCACCCTTACAGTGAAAAAGTGTTTCCTGATGTTCAGAGGGAACCTCCTGTGTTTCAGTTTGTGCCCACTGCCTCTGGTCCTGTCACTGGGTACCACTGAAAAGTGCCTGGCTCCATCCTCTTTCCATCTTCCCTTCAGGTATCTATATATGTTGATAAGATCCTCTCTAAGCCTCCTCTCCTGCAGATTGAACACTCAGCCCTCTCAGCCTTTCCTCTTCATGGCCCTTCATTGTACTCTCTTCAGTATGTCCATGTCTCATACTGGGGAGCCCAGAAGGGGACACAGCGCTCCAGGTCTAGTAGAGTATAAGGTGGAGTAGAGGGGAAGGATCACCTTCCTCGAACTGCTGGCAATGTTTTGTCTAATGCAGCCCAGGATGCTTTGCGGCAGGGCCACAGTGCTGGCTCACGTTCGACTTGGTGTCCACCAGGACCTCCACGTCCTTTTCTGCAAAACTGCTCTTCAGCTGGGTGGCCCCCAGCTTATATCGGTGCATGAAATATTACTGAGTACATCTACCGCATGGAACCTAAGACTCCTCTGCAGTAGGACTTGCATTTAAATATCCTACAGAAGAATATTTGCTAAGTAATCATGTTGAGGACTACATACATATTGGTTCCTCATCTTTCAGTCAATCAATTCATAACAAATGAGCAGAATATAACTCATCACATTAGTTTTTCACAAATACTGAATTGTCCCTTGAGCAGCCTCTTTCTTGAGATTAGGAGACAGAGGGACGATTCAGTTTAAGACCAATTCCACAGGCATAAGAAATACAACAAGTAGTTTTTAATAACATGATATTTTTTACGGAATTCTTTTATTAATGTCATGTTGAGGTAGCTGCCTTAAAAGTTAAAAAAAAGAAGCTGAGAGATATATATCCACACAGCTTTTCAATAAAAGAAGCAATTCATTTCTTCAAAATTTTACTAAAGAAAACAATTAAATATAAATGAGAATTTACCAGAACAAACAAGTATCATTTTTGCATGGACCCACTTTGCTATTTAGTAATCATCTCCTCAGCAGATAGAAAACTGTAAAACATAAGCATGTGACTCAGCCATCTCACCTTTGTTACTAACATAATTGTATACTTTCTTACACCTAGCAATGAGAATCTAATACAGATACAGCAAGAAAATTCACAGCAGCTACTACAGAAGACTTTTTTCTTCTCACCCCTAAAGTGCTCAAGATAGAGAGGACAATGTAGCCACAGAGATTCTTAACATAACTCAAACTTTCAATTCAATGTATTTTAGATCATCAAACTCATATTTAGCTTGAGTCAGTAACTAGTTAAACTCTTTCTGAAGCAAGTGATCTAAATACTCTTCTTAAGCATTAGTTGTTTACAACAAGAAAATAACATTCCTGTTGGCAAACTGTGTTAAAAAGGGAAAGAATTTTAAATTATATGGAGAAAAAAACCCTTAAATTCTACAAAGTGTCCTGCTAAAATCATAACTGAATCACACTACTGAAAATATCAAACATATCTCTAAAAATGTATGGGGAAACTGAATCTTTCCATAAAATTATGAACACAACTCAATGCTTTGAAAATAAAATTTCTACAAGAAACCCTTGTGATTTTTACCTCTCTCACCATAGAGAGCGCATACATTCAAACAGCTACTACAGCCAAACAGCTACTAACAAACACAATGTTCCTTTAGCTGACAATTTGTATAAATCAGAACCAGGTTTATATCAAAGTGATCGATTGCCTGAGACCAGGCCAGAGATGGTTCTAAATCAAAACTTTGATTTAATCAGATAAAAACTGTTAATGGTATCAGTAGAAGACTGACAATACACTGATCCGATGAAAAAAACCCTCAGAAATTTGCTGTTACCAAAATAACCTTTCAGATATTTTGATAGCCAAAACCAACGTATTTTTCCACTCAGGTGGTAGCCTTTAAAATCACTGAAAACCACTCAAACAGGCAGGCTAACATAATCAGTCCTAATTTCTGTTGTAGCCTTAAATAGAGTTATTAGAGTTTTTTGGAGTTATTTAGCTTTAGAGTTATTAGGCTTTGCACTTGCATTTGTGATGCAGTTGTTCTTATTTGGCTGAAGCTGCTCCTTAAACCACACCTTAAATGAACTTTTTAATTTCTTCTAGGCAAGCGGTCATAGGGGCAGAGTGGAAATACAGGGATATTTATCTTCCTTAAAGTCATACAATCATAGAATGGTTTGGGTTGGAAGGGACCTTTAAAGGTTGTCTAGTCCAACCCCCCTGCAATGAGCAGGGACATCTTCAACTAGATCAGGTTGCTCAGAGCTCCATCCAACCTGACCTTGAATGTTTCCAGGGATGAGGCATCTACAACCTCTCTGGGCAACCTGTGCCAGTGTCTCACACCCTCATCGTAAAAAATGTATTCCTTATATCTAGTCTAAATCTACTCTCTTTTAGTTTAAACCCATCACCCCTTGTCTTACCGCTACAGGCCCTACTAAAAAGCCTGTCCCCATCTTTCTTATAAGCACCCTTTAAGTACTGAAAGGCCACAATAAGGTCTCCCTGAAGCCTTCTCTTCTCGAGGTTAAACAACACAAATATCCTTTATACAAACATACCTGTATATAAAATTACTGTATAACATTATAGGGCCAGCATGCATCTACCACAGTTAGCAGTGGCTTACTAAAAATACGGAGGGCAGCATGTGAAACTTTGGACAGCTAAAAGCAAAGTATACTTTTCTGGATAGCAGCATGAAAATCTTAATGTTTGGATGGAAGAGACTGAGAACATTAAAATGAACCATCATGATTGGCTGGTCCTCAAAAAGACTTCTTAAAAAGTTGTCAAAGCACTGGTAAATCTTTAGAATACATAAATAGTATTAATTCTGCTTTCTTCTCCTGTTGTAACATTTTTCAAAAAATATAATACCTGCAATACTTCATAAATTCAGTGAATTAATGTGGAAGATCTACTGGACATACCGCTTCTAGAGAGTGAGTTTGCAATAAAACCGTGATTTTTTTGCCTTTGTTAAAATACTTACACTGTCAGAAAAATGTACATTCAAACCTCATTACACACAACTTACTCTGATTTTTGGTAAAACCCGACGAAGTGTTTCTGCAGGATTCTGTCGCATCAGGGCTGGAAGATTTGCCACCACACTCGTTCCTTGGATATCCTGGCCAGAACTTACAAAAATATATACGTACAATGCATTACTCTCTACAATGGTTATAAGCTCACAGCTTTCATTTAAAAAAAAAACAAAAAAAACCAAACCCACACTACCCAGGTCATTCATTTAATAAGTCAAGAGAGGCATTACTTTTTTTATATAATATGTAGCAGAAAACAACATTAAAAAATATCAACCATAAAAGCTGTTATGCATCATTTCTAATATGGAATGTTCTCATTTTTAGTATAGCTTTGGAAAAAAAATAGAAAATTTTTGAAACATCTTTTCACACTGGATGATCAAGGCAGTGGTTTTGTGGAAGCTTTTAAATTATAACAATACAAGTGATAAAACATAGGAAAGGGACATAGAAGATATAAATGAAAACTACACTCAACGTACAAAATTTTAACAGAAGTCTACCATTTTTTCCTTTTTGTGGGGAAAAGTCAGACTATAATCAGATGTATATTGACAAACATGATTAAAGAAGGATGCAAAAACTTGGTTAGATTACAGATCTTGTACCTTTCTGCTCATCCTGTCTCTCTCAATGGTATCCCACAATTGAAAAAGGGAAAAAAAAAAAAAAAAAAAAAAGGCAGGATGGGCGGGAAATGGTAGCCAGCAATGAAGAAAAGGCATGAGATGAAACAAAAACTACCCAAGTGGATAAACTTCTAGAACAGAATCAGAAACAGAAAGGGTCTGGATGCCAAAATTAAGAATAAAACTAAATACCAACACATCCTTTTTCCTGTTTAAATGCATAAAATCCATTTTGTTAAACAAATTCAGATCTGTTCCAACAGCTAGGCAGCTCATTTTTAAATAAGCACGCAAAGTCCTACTGCACACATGGAAGCATTCTTCTTAGTGTGACATTACAATTAAATGTACAATATGATTACACACATAATTTTAAAAGAAATTCATAGTAAAACTACTTTTAAATACTTCCATATACCACTCCCCATCCCATCATCATTCCAAGTTTTCTTAGTGAGACATATGAGCTCAGGAAGGGGACTAGGTACATAAATTGCTCACAGGACAGCAGATTTGCACAACCACCTTCCAGTTTTGTTCTGCCTCTGAAGTATATTGGGGAATTCACAGTTAAGATGCAAAGCCTTTCTGCACCATTTAGAGCTGAAAATATCTTTACACATTCCATTAACGCTCTACATCACCCTCAACATTCGTGTCTTTCAGAAAATCAAGTGAAACCATAGGTAGAGTCAACCAGGCCAATTTAGATCTATTTTGTTAAATGCATACAATGTGCTTTTAAAAATGAGGATATGTTTGTATAATAAGCAAGAGGCAAAAGTAAAAGCTTTGTTTAAAATCAACAGAAATACTGCAATTACTGTAATATCGTACTGCAAAGATTTTTTCTTTGCACTCAATAATCTCCCACTGAAAATATTCAACAATTAGGTATCACCAACATTAACTTAATTGTGTTTAGCAAACTGCAATTTCAGTGTATTTCACTATCCTCACAAAGATGATTTTCCATGTTAGAAGGCAGTACGTTCTGGAAGATTAAGTACAGGCTGTAAGGCAGGAATTCAGGAATTCAAATCCTCTTTGCAAGGTGAAGAGTCACACGCACCCCAGTTCACTTCTGTCTTAGGTTTCCATTCTGCAGACAGGTGCAATTACCTAACTCACCAACTACAAACTATCACTCTGTATAAGGGTCTTACACATGGGAAAACCTCTGCCCCAGCAAAACCTTCCCCTTCCAGAAAGAGTAAGTCTTGCTATGGCAGATATGTCTCATTTTTTTTGTACAGAATAACACAAAGTACCTGTAAGTTGAAAGTATGTGTCTAAAGCATATATGATGGAATTAACCTAATCTTAGATTGCGTGCGTCTGCCTCTAAGATAGTTTCCCTTTAAAAGCAATGGAGATAAATAGGACTCAATAAGAGCAATTTATCTCAGCCTAAATAGATGAGATGGACATTGCCCCTGAAGTGCCTGTTTCCCTCTACCGCCTATGAAGGCAGACACAAAGACCAGCTCTCCGGCATGTACCTGCATTGTAAATAAGCGATGGCTCCTGCCCACAGAAACACATTACAAGCCTTAGTCCTACAGGCATTCATGTTTATGCTTAACTTCACCATTGCAAGTCGACCCATTGATTTCTCACATAGTAATGTATTAGAATTATAGAATCATAGAATATCTCAAGTTGGAAGAGACCCATAAAGATGGTCGAGTCCAACTCCCTACTCCTTGCAGGACTACCTAAAACTAAACCGTATGACTAAGAGTGTCATCCAGATGCTCCTTGAACACTGACAGGCTTGGTGCCGTGACCACTTCCCTGGGGAGCCTGTTCCAGTGACCGACCACCCTCTCAGTGAAGAATCTTCTCCTAATGTCTAATCTGAACTTGAATTAACATCTTTAGAAATGCTTGTGTGATTATAGCACCTAATATAACTAATTTGGGGCAAAATAAAACATTCCTACTTCCCTGAGTTCCAGAGCAATCAAGAAGGATCCATCACAAATTCAGTCATGGCAGTAACTGTTCTAAACAGGTGCTACACACCATGAATGCCAAGAACCAGTATTTTTGGTTTTTTTTTAATGGTCATAGTTTAACTCCAGCCAGCAACTAAGCACCACGCAGCCACTCACTCACTTCCCCCCATCCAGTGGGATGGAGGAGAGAATCGGAAGGAAAAAGTAAAACTCACAGGTTGAGATAAGAACAGTTTAATAGAACAGAAAGAAATAAAATAATAATGATAACAATAATAATAATAAATGACAATTAAAAAAATGACAATAATAATAAAAGGATTGGAATATACAAAACAAGTGATGCACAATGCAATTGCTCACCACTCGCTGACCAATGCTCAGTTAGTTCCCAAGCAGCAATCCCGTCAGACCAACTCCCTCCAGTTTGTACAGTAGATGTGACATCTATTGGTATGGAATACCCCTTTGGCCACTTTGGGTCAGCTGTCCTGGCTGTGTCCCCTCCCAACTTCTCGTGCCCCTCCAGCCTTCTTGCTGGCTGGGCATGAGAAGCTGAAAAATCCTTCACTTAGTCTAAACACCACTTAGCAACAACTGAAAACATCAGCATGTTATCAACATTCTTCTCATACTGAATCCAAAACATAACACTATACCAGCTACTAGAAAGAAAATTAACTCTATCCCAGCTGAAACCAGGACAACCACATACACCTTAAATATTAGAAAGATAAGAACCCAAATAGAAGAGTATCATAAATTCTACAATGAGTAACAAGTGAGCAGAAACCTGTGAACACTGTACTGAGGTTATCACACATTGCTGTCATCAGGGCTGCAACATTCTGACCTGCTGAGCAAAATCTGGGAATCATTCTCAGAGTGGAGACTTTACCTTTACTGTGTCTATACATTTACAACAATAAAGAGCAAACAGAAATACAGCTGGGGAGGGAGCTCAACACAGAAGTAAAAAAAATACACTGAAATTCACAATATCAGAGTGTAATAACAAAAATATTAATTAAAAAAAACTCAACAGGCTAAAAACAAGACAAATTTAAGATACATAATTTCAAGGTCAAGAGGAAGAGGCTTGACAGAGGACAAAAACAATCACCATTTCCTGTATTTTTTGAATATGGGTTATCTTTTTCTCTTGGTATATACCTTACTTCAGGAATACAGAAAATTACTAAACCAATAATAATTTTTTTTAAATACAGTGTGTATTCCAACTGAGAAAATGTATCAGTATTTTTGTAGTTTTTTAATACTCTGTTAAGACTATTATTGATGTAAAATTAAGCTGATGTGATTTTCCTAAAAAGTATTAGGAGGCAATTTTCTGGCTGGTTACCATATAAAACTCTCTGTAAACACAAGAATGCTGACAAGTTTTAACAGGGCAAAGCTACACCAAAGCCCTTTTTAATGCCATTCAAAACCAGCAAGAATGGATGAGAGTACAGATTTTCAGACTGATTTTAATACTAGCATCCCTGCAATCTTATTTGGTAAACATGCATGAGCTCTCTCAATAAAAACATCTCCCAGTAACATCTAAACTCAGTGAAAGGACAGTATTCTCTCAACTACTGAAAATTGACTTAGATCAGTTATTAATCCTTAATTTATTGACAGCTTGCAATATTTTTGCATTATTCAAAACCATTTTATTATCTAATTTGAAGCCATGAATATTAAAACCTTTCATGTTTATGCCAGATTTCTCCAAGTATGACATACTAACTCCAACAAAGTTTTAAAGCAGAACTGAGAAATCTAGAGCTCCCAAAGTGGAAAAGGGTCACAGGATGGATAAGGCCCACAACTTCTTACAATACAACTTGCAAGGAAAAGATGCGTACCTTTGTATTATCCAGCAATAATGCAAAAGGTCAAGGTAACTTGGAGAAGCTATTTAATTGAAAATTTTATTCATTTTGTATCAGGATGGAAGAAATCCTAACTGCTAAAAAATGCAACCAAAATGCAACCTTTATCCATCAGAAATTTAAAGAAAAGGGGAGCGTTTCCCTTTAAACCAGAAATGCTTAGTATCTGGCTTGCTGCCAATTAAGAATGTGAAGCAGGAGGCATTTCAACACCTACACAGCCTGTAATTTTCCAACTGTGGAAGATTCTTCTTCTATTTCTACCAAAGGCACTGCACCATACATTTTCTTTAAATCTTAAAGACTTCAGGATTATAGTGAATTATTGCTAAATGCTCAGATTTAGACATTTTTGTACTAATAAATATATTAAAATAAATGCTGAATCTTCTCTTCAGAGTCACAGTAAGCCTAATGCAATCAAGGTGCTATTCCTTTATTAATAGTGCTAACTATAGAAGATCTCAACAGAGCCCTATACTTAGAAGCAATTTAGCTCAACCTCTTTTGTGCTAGCAAAATCCACATAGATAATATAATTTAAATATGAAACTTCAGGAGTCATCTTTTGAGTTCATGCTACAGGAGATCCCAATGACTTTACAATGCTGGGAGTCCTCAACCAGGAGGGAAGCTCTCATGCCTGAACACTTCTGTCCTAATACTTACTGCCTCTACTGCCAGCCAGCAGTACCAGAGCTGGTACTTCTCAAGCACAAGCGTAGCACTAAGCCTCTCCCTCCAGCCCCTGCATTTGGTTTTCCTTGTTTTTATTACCCTCACTAAATGAAGTCTACGTTATATTTGGGACTGCCTTGAGACTGGAGCAAATCCTCCCAGAAACCATTTACAAACATACAAAGGACAAAAAAGTGACTGGGAGTAGTCAGCCTGGATTTGTGAAAGGGAAATCATGCCTGACCAACCAGCTTGACAGCCTCCTACAACGAGATGACTGGCTTGGATGGTGGAAGTTGTTTAAACTTATTTTAGCAAGGCTTTTGACATCATCTCCCATAGATAAACTGACGAAGTACAAGCTCGATAAATAGAAAGTGATGCGGACTGAAAACTGGCTGAACTATCAAGCTTAAAGGGTTGTGATCAGTGGCGAGGCAGCCAGCTGGAAACCAGCCATGAGTGGTTTACCTCAGGAATCTACGCCGGGGGCAATACTGTTTAACATTTTCATTAACGACCTGGATGATGGGACAGAGCGCAACCTCAGCTAGTATGCAGATGACACAAAACCAAGAGGAGGGGTTGACAGACCAGATGGTTGCGCTGCCTCGACAAGCTAGAGAAACAAACCAACAGGGATCTTACGAAGTTCAACTGCGGGAAATGCAAGTCCTGCAGCTGTGGAGGAATAACCCTGTGCACCAGTACAGGCTGGGGGCCAGCCAACTGCAAAGCAGCTTGGCAGGAAAAGGACCTGGAGGTCCCAGTGGACACCAAGCTGACCAGGAGCCAGCAATGTGTCCTTGTGGCAAAGGCGGCTGACAGCATCCTGGGCTGCAATAGGAAAAGCATCACCAGCAGCTCAAGGGAGGCAATGATTCTCTATTCAGCACAAGAAACTCCTAGACAGACAGCAGCGAGTCCATCAAAGGGTCACTAAAATTATTAAGGGATTAGAGCATCTAACATTTGAGCAGAAGCTTAGACAACAGGGATTTTTAGTCTTGAGAAGAGAAGGCTTGGGGACCTTATTCAGTATGTATAAAATATGATGTGAGGCAGTAGGGAAGACAGAGGCAGATTCTTCCCAGTGGTGCCCAGTGACAGGACAAGAGGCAACGGGGACAAATTCAATACACAGGCAATTCCACTTAAACCTTAAAAAAAGTTCTTCTATTCCAGAGTGCTCAAATATTGGAATGAGTTGCCCAGACAGGTGGTAGAGCCTCCATCCTTAGGATTCAAAATCCTGAGTTCAGAACAAGACCCTGAATATACTGCTCTAATTGACACTGGTTTGAGCAGAGAGGTGGACTAGATGATTTCCTGAGGTCCCTTCCCACCACAACTATACTATGATTCTATGATTTTATGCAGGGTAAGGTGTTTCCAGGTTTGCAAACTTTCAGCAAACTCAGGGCAGACAATATGATTTCTTCTATTTAAAATAACCAACTACTTAAAATCGATGCTTAAAAATTTGAGTTTAATTTTTAAAACATTTTTTAAAACAGATTCTGCAAAATAAGAACAAAAAAGTTTAAAAAGTCCCTGGGTACTCAATTAGGAACACTTGTATCGGGAAAGGGAATGAAGGACTACAGCTCCTTCTACAGCATGAAGAAAGAAGATTAGTCACTGAATGTTCCCCAGGAGAATATTACCACAAAGGAGTTTGAAAAAGAGAAGATAGATTTACTTATCACTCTCTCTCCTTCATTCGCACTAGCCTGCAAAGCACGATGACAGGAGCAGAATACAGCATTGTAAAGAAGACTGAGGTACAATGTTTACCCAAGCTCTAACTAAAGCACTGTGTTTATGAACCGACTTTACCACTGTGGCTAACTGTATCAGTTCAGCAAAAATTATTTGCTAATAGCCACAGCTGAATCAACCACTGAAGTCCATGCTTTGTGTAACTTTATTTTACAAACCTAGAAGTTTTGATGGATGGCTGCAGGGGATTACAGTGTTAACTCAACACCCCATAAGTGACATTATTTTCAGTGCAAGATTCCAAAATGTTCTGTGTTGGTCTAAATCTTCATTTGTTGAACACAGAAGTAAAAATTTACCAACTCAATGAGTGAGGGATTAGAATAACGTGATAAAAAATGAATAAAGTATTCAATAACTAATTAGGTATTAGGAAAAAGAAATTCACAGAGAACATTGTCAAACATTGAAAAAGGGTGCCTGCAGGTTGGGGGATCCTTGGAGACACTCAAAACTTATCTGGACTATGTCTTGAGCAACCTGATCTAACACCAAATTACACTAGACTTGGAAGTTGGCCCTGCTTTGAAAAGGGCATTGGACCAAATGACCTCCAGAGGTCCCCAACCACCTAAACTATTCTGTGACTGCAATTTGTAAATCCTAAACTTAATTTCCTATTTGAATAAAAGCTCAGTATCTGACCGGATTTAGCCTATTCAGAGTGATTCAATACCAACTGTCCTTCCAGGATTTCTGTTCTCCTGTACGATATACTGGTTGCCAAGACAAACTAGAAATCCAGATAAGTATTTCTGTCAATAACATAAAAGGGCTTGGTGCATACAACTTCCTTAGAGAATCTTCTCTACTTTTATTGTGAAGATTTTTATATAGCAATCTTTCCTATGCGGATGGGTAGACACTGACTTAAAATTTATTAAACTGCTTTCTACGGACTACTCTTGCTAAGTAAAGACTAATACTTTTACAAGTGTTATTTTTTAATTTTGTCTTTGATTGTAGAATTTCAGGGGTTTGGTAACAAAAAGGGGAAAAAATCTAGAATGTAGAAAAATGTCTTGAAATCACAAATATTGCTGAGAGATTTTAACACTAATTTTAACTTAATTTCAAGGTGAATACTCCCTTGATAAAATACAATCTGGTATTTTCTGTAAAAGTACAGTCCTTTCTTAACACCGGTATAAAGCAGTTATTTTACTTTTACTTATGTTATGTATGCTTACATTTTAAGTATACATCTGTAAATGTAAATTATATAACAGGAGTGTCTGAACATCTATTTGACATATGTTGTAATAAGCATATTATAAACAGACCCAGTCCCATGGAAGGATCTGTCATTTCATTAAAATAGCTTCCTTTAAGAGCCTCAGCTGAACAAAGACTGAGAAGCATGAGCTGCACAAATATTAACACAGTCTTGAAACTATATATTAAAAGGGAGATTTTATAGACCATAAGTGCTGTACAAAATTGTACATTATCCTCTACTATGTTGCAAATGACAAATAAAAGTATCTGGAATCAAAGTGATGTTTTATCTGATAATTTGCCCTAGGATTTGAAACTGCAAAGATACACAGGATATTTGGGATATATTTTTAAAACCAGATATCTAATGTATCAAACTGCTTACATTTCTGGCATTGTACAGTAACTGCTAAAAGAAGAGGCTTCCTTCTCAAAAAAAGCTAGTACAAGAATTTAAAAAACATTACTCATTTAGACACACACATATACAAAATTACAGATCTATGCATCATATTAACTATTTTATATATTATAATCAATCTTATGTATTAAAATACAATACTGGGTCTCCTAAGCTGCATGATGCACTTTCTTCACTGTCAGAACACCTTTTGAAGACCACAGTTAGCTAGGCACCATATGTAACAACCTCAAAACTAATTTAAATTGTCCTAGATGCCAATGGCCTTTTTCTGTATGTATTAATACACTATAACATTTATGTATGTAAGCCTTCATATATACAAATTTCGTGATAATATCTGAGATTCTAGAATAGGGATGTAAACCAGACTGCACTAAGTCCAAGGCTGTGATGGGGCCAAAGAAGCATTAACCAGCTTTGTCCTTTAACCCTTCCCTCCCTCCGTTACCCGTCTAGCCAGAGCAAATAAAGAGAAGAAACTTTTCAGGCTTCTAAAATTTTGCTGAAAATAAGATAGAATAAAATGAATCTGAAAAAGTAACACCTGGTTAACATCTATTTTCAAGATGTCAGAAGTCCCGATAATATCACAGTATGAACATCTCCTTGCAACTGACACTGTAACCCTTTTCTATTAAAATCTCATTTGCAAAACTACTTTTTCATCCTGATCTTCTACTTCAGGTATGTTTGATCGTAGTCATTTTACAGCACATCTGAACAGAATCTACATGATCTATATATTAAAAAAAGAAGAAATTAATCTGATCTTAGTACATATCTGAGCACACACCACTACACATGAAACTCCTAGTGCAATTAAAGTAAGAACAGAAAACCCAGATTCAGCTGCACAGTAGTTTTGTATTCATAGTAACTTTGTTTACCAGGATCAGTTTGGTCAACTGAAGTTTCTTATTTCTGTTTGCTTGCTGAATAACTGTCAAAGAGAGAATGGATTTATAATTTATACAAATACTCCCTTCTGTGCCTGAGCCAAAACAAATGTACTATAATGATACAATAACTTCATTCTTCCTAATATCATCAGTTTCTGTGAGTTTAAACACTAATTGCTATGAGGAAACATTAAGCTTTTCTCACTTGAATTTAAAGAAAAGTTTCAAGAATATAAAAAGTGCCTCAAAGGAACACATTTTTCCTCTCAAATATCACCCTAGTATCAACATTACTATCTCCTAGAAGATAAGTGTTTCCTCTTCCTTAGGTGACTTATAACACATATTGCATTTTGCATGGTCTCTGGGTAGAATTAATCTTGGTGGTTTTTATTTTGAGTCTAAATTTGAAAAGTAAAACCAGTCTTTTCACTCCAAGATCAAGATAATGCCATTTCCAATTCCTAGGTGATATAACAAAAACAAGCTAGTAGCTGATATTATTTTTCCCTCCACCCAGTCCTCATTCACTGACTCAACTTATAATTTTCATTTTCAACAAGATTTGTCATTTCACAGCATGCATTATGTGATATAAGAAGTCTTCTGAAAAAGTACAAGGCCTGTAATTTTTCTACACAGAAAGTGAGAAAAAGAAAAATCACAGATGCTAACCAAATTCTAGAAGGGTAAATTACTTCTGCTGACCTAAATTTATCTTATAGTCTAATTTAGACACAGGATCTCTTTTCATTCTCCAGTCTTATTTGTTGCATCAGTATATTTTATCCACAGAGTTAGCTATTTGTGGCATCAAAGAGATGAACACTTCAAATGATCTAAGAACTACTAAAATCTACTTATAGTCTTCTTCAACTCATGGGTCTTATAAGTGTGGGGCATTATACACAATAGATCCAAAACTCCCACTTCATTACTTACCTGTGTTTCTTTCTATCATGCATTCTCATCCTTCCTGACCATAACATATTCCATCTTGCATCAGTTCATGGGGTTTTTTTTGTTTTTTTCACAGCAACACCAACTAATACTTGTGGAAGTTGATGAGAATCTTCTCAGAAATATTTAAAGGTTCTTGATCCAGAAAGCAGTATCTGTACACTTCAACACTTCAACCTCTCCTTTAGAAGATGGACTTGCAGGTCTAAAAAAAATTGCCTATTTTTTCAAGATACATTGACTAGTCTAACGGAAGATATCGCTTACCTTCACATCATCCTGTGTTATGAGACTCTTCAATCATTTATTCAAAACCTAACAACGCTATACTAATTCCATTAGGAAGTCCACTGCCTACCATTAGGAAAAGCACATCAAAGGTTAGGAATACAACTGTTACTGGTCTATATGTCTCTATCTGCATTGCTTCATAAAAAAGCCTTTTCTGTATAAGCAAGAGTTTGTTTTATATTGAAGACCATGGCAAAAGCCTGAAATAACAATAACCTTCTAAAGATTTAAAAGTACAAGCAGGACTTCTGAGCCATCTTCCAAAAAATTCACACTTTTTAGAATAGACATATAAGATCCAGAACAATAAAATCTAAGTTGCTGCATCAACCACTATAACATAGACAAATGGTATATAAAACATACTTTGTACACGAGTTGACAACCCATTTTCAAAATCACACAGACTGGATCAAAAGAAAATGCAAATGTAAAAGACCAGGAGAGATGTTGTAAAGAACACTGAGTACAGAATGAATGAAAGTACAGTGTATGAGTATAATGAATGAAAAGCCACAAGGAAGAGAAAAATAAAAAAGAAGAGTAAAGAGATTGAATCCAAGGGTTTGAAGCCATTGCTCACAGCATTTTCCCTCATACGCAAGAGAAATATATCTATAGAGATATTGTAAGTAGATGGATACGTGTTGAGCCTACAAGAAAGCCAGAGACGGACTTTTTATAAGGGCACATAGTGACAGGACAAGGGGTAATGGCTTTAAACTGAAAGAGGGTGGATTTAGATTAGATGTCAGGAGGAAGTTCTTCACTGTGAGGGTGGTGAGGCACTGGAACAAGTTGCCCAGAGAAGCTGTGGATGCCCCATTCCTGGCAGTGTTCAAGGCCAGGATGGATGGGGCTTTGAGCAACCTGGTCTAATGGAAGGTGTCCCTGCCCACGGCAGGGGGGGTGGAACTAGATGATCTTTAAGGTCCCTTCTGACCCAAACCATTCTATGATTCTATGATATATAATAACATAAGCTGAGCTCTTGTTTCAATTTGAAAAATATGGGAGTAAAATTGGGCACTGAAAAATACATCTGAAATTTTAGAAACTCTTTTGAAGCTTTAGCTGTAGAAGCAGTTCTTTTTTCCCAACCAAGGAAATTTGACTGTGACCTCAGAAGGACTTCAAACAGTTAACACTAAATTTCTACCAAATTATCGTTGTCATACTCAAAGGGCCTGGTGACTCAAAAGAAAAAAATAATTAGAAAACAAACACAAAACTGTGAACTTACTCCTTATATAAGCTAGCTTTTAGACAGCTCAGAAGTGGAAAGCCTTGCTTGTTCACCTTCTGTTCATTATTCAAATATTTTCAAGTAGTATCGGACATCTACTTCAGACTGAAGCAGTTACATGCATCAGCAATACAACGTCAAACAGCTAACTCCAGTGTTGCATTCTCACCCATCAGAAGCAACCATAGATCAAAGGCAGCTTTCTGAGGTAAACATGCAAATAACTAAAAATTACTTCAATTCCAAGCTGCTGCTGATTCACATTCTGTCAAACAAAAAGTGCTTTACTTGATTCATGTTCACTTTGGAAAGTAGGATGAAATTCAGCTACTTAATTAAAATGAAGAAAGAGTCAGAGCTATGTCTCAGAAATATATGAGATCTGTTCCATTGATGACATACAGCTTGGAGTGGACAGATAATCAAACTGGATAATACAATTAACATAACAAACAAATGGAAGTGATGACACAAGTCTTGCAAATTTCCAGTTCTCTGGCAGAATAATTTCAAACAGTAGATAAAAATGAGTATTATATATACAGATAATTCATCTGTATTTACATTCCTGTTAAAATCATGATGAGCACACCACCAGAATCCTCCTGCATACCCAACTAGGTTTAGGTAATTATAATCCCAATAACGTTCCCTACCTTCAAAATCACTACAATGATCTTAAACAGCCTTTTGTTAAGACTATTTTTTCCTCACATACTCATATTTTGAATTATTTCTAACGGTACAATTATCCCAAAAAGAGTTTGACATTTTGCAATGGAAAGAATAAATAAAGCATTTACCAGTAATTCCACCCACATTTACTAAAATTAGTTCAGAATCATCTCTGGAAGAAGAGAGTACCTCTTTCCTTCGAATGCGTGTCAAATATGCTCAACTGCATAGATCCTTCACAGCATACCAGCGTTATCCACCAGAATATCTGGCTTATCTATTTACTATGTTAGTATCAAGCAAAAGTAACATGGAAAAAGAAAAATTGCAGTAAAAGGCAACTATTGATACAATACCGTTTGCACACAGCTTCCCCACCCCAGTTTGTTTGTTACTGAAAATGAACAAAATTAACTGACCACTAAAAAGTGTGAGACACTAAATTTTTAGTCTAAACTCATTGTACAATATTAACACAATTTGCATGAATAATAATTTTATATAGGTATCCGATATGGCATCCATGCAAATGGATATCTACAGGTAGAATTTACCTTAAAAACAGCATACAGTGCTTAGAATATCAATGTTATTTCAGTGCATCGAGAACTCCAGACTTTTTTTTACAAGTATCACAGGTCCAACATAGTCTTTACAGATGTCACATAAACCATCTCCACTGGTATTCAGTGTGTAGTCTCCTGAAGATAACAAGCTTAAGGCAAACCCTCAGTCATAGGGATGATGGCAAAGAAAGGGAAAATAAGACGTATGCACTTACAAGGGAAGGAATAGCATTTGGGAAAAAATAAAAACAGACTTCTGCATGTTAAGACTCAAAAAGGGAGAGCAACAGAATAAAAAAATACCTAGTTCTTGCATCCTTCACCAAAAAGCAGGTAAAGTGAGTCATGAACACCTCAAATGACCTAACAAGTACTAAAATCTACTTAGATTCTTCTTCAGTTCACGGGTCTTATAGATGTGGGCATTATACACAATAGGTCCAAAAGCTGCCACTTTGCAATTATTCATTTAAAAAAAAAAAAATCATCCTCTTCACTTCATAAGGAAGTAAGATGAGGCACTGGAAAAGAAAGTACTCAAAGCCTTCAGAATTGGCAATAAATAAGATACAAAGATCTGAACATTAATTTTATTGATCTATCTACTCTCTAACACATCACTTTCAAACAGGTGGGACAGTTTAGGTGATCAAAGCATAAGTGTATTTATCTGCCCTTAAGAGTTGATTTTTCCATACCATATGCACCTAATCATTTATTACAAACTCATGGTGCAAGTATTTTCTTTGTGTGTAATACAACAGGCATGCAATGTTCAAAAGAAGTTACAAGTAACTGTCAAAATACACCTACAGTTGGCCTTACATGGTGATAAGAATAAGAGGAAATAGACATACTCTTGGGCTAAAACCTGTACTAAAGAAGCAGGTTAATTTTAAGTAGTCATCATTCTTTTCTCCATTGATTTAGTGGTTAGCACTTGATGCAGTTGTAAAAAGCAAAAATAAAAATAAATCTTGCCCTGAAGACTATACCCTAAATAACTTCTAGCTCCCAAAGTGGCAGAGAAATAGGTATACTAATCCTGAGCTTTTAAATGAAATTACATAAAGGAGATTAACTGTTTATAACAGAAGAATTTTGGTGCAAGCAGCAATGAAGCAGTGACTCATGTTTTGCTATTTAATATGGACATAAATCCTCCTCCTCAAAAAGCTCAGTTACAATTTCAGCAGTGAAAATGGCATCTTTTCTGTTTCTCCCTTTAAAGCCAGCATTTTTATCTCCAGGCCTGCACAACAATGTAAGTACTATTACCATGTAAATATGTATATTAAAGCAGATGCCCTTCACATTTCTCTTTTACATACATTTATTGTCTGAGACAATACAATCAATTCATATTTGCAACATAGTTAGCAAAACATAGTTAGCATTTTTAAAGCATTTTCTTACTGTCCCTAGTCTAGCCTTCTCAATATACTCTTGGTAACAGAAGTTACCAAGCAATTTCACTGGGAGGGGTGAGGGAAGAAAAAAAGAAAGGAGGGGGGGAAAAAAAAAAAACCAAACAACAAAAAAGAAAGTCTATACTACTTTGGAAAGTCAGACCACAAGCTGGTCAGCTGCGCTTCTCAGGCAGCACAGGCAAACAGTAAATCATCACATTGTGCAGACATAACCCCTTGCAAGCAAAATGTATTGGTATTACTGAGTGCAACAACACTTCTCCTACTGTGCAGCTCTGTTTATATCAGTTATCAATGATTCCACCCAGCTTGAATCCAACTTTCTTGTTCTTCTCCAACTGGTAAAGACAAATGTGTTGGAGTTACACAGGCAGCTTTGAACAACTTCTATTTATCTTAACATAAACTGATGGCTCCCGTGTTTAGTGTTGCTCTTTGTTGCTCAACAATAGTCATCGGGGGGGGGGGGGGGGGGAGGAAAGT
>NW_010973368.1:12656901-12677370 GCF_000737465.1 Haliaeetus leucocephalus | reverse complement strand
AAAGATGGCGGGGGGGGGGGGGGGGGGAGCTAACTGATACCTACCCTAATTAATTCACTGGTTTTACTTCAAGAAATGTGGACTCAAAGCTTTTACTAGGGGAATAACTGACAATTTGTACACAAAGCTATTCTCATAAGCAAAAAAAACCAGCCACATAATTGACAATTTGTACATAAAGCTATTCTCATTAGCAAAAAAACAGAGGCTACAAGACTTTCTGCTTATACCCTTCCTCATGCTCCTGGACTTCCACAGAAAGCTGTGGCAACTTTTGCAATTTTATTCAAAGTTACAGTGCGTTGTCATTTTAAAAAAATAAAAATTAATTATATCATTCCAATTTAAGATACACTGGGGAAAGAAAAAAAAATTCTTACTTTTTTTCACAATCAAGTGGAAGATTTAAGTTTAAAAACCTATGAGGAAAATGCTTTAGGAAAAAAATGTCTGTACTGATCTACATGCAAAGTCAGAATTCTCTTAAACTGGATTATTATTAAAAAAAAGAAAAGGAAAAAAATAAAAAAATTTCTTCCCCCCCCCCCCCCATTAGAAAGAATGTAAGACTATGCTCTTTGGGGCTTCAGTCTTTCTTCATCATTATACATTATTTTGACTTAGTGATGCTGGTCACCTTTATTTAGATAATCTTACAGAAAACATAAATGTAAAAAAAATGTTGGAAGACCTACAAATACCTTCCTGGCTACTCTAAGTAGATAAAGTCAATAAAACAAGACCCCTAGTTATTATACTTAGCTTGGATTCATACACACTTACAATGATGCAATTCCATTCATGTCAGTTTATCTGTCCCTGCTTACACACAGTCTGAATCTGACTTTCTTATGCTATAGTAAATTTAGGAACAGTGGAACAACAGGAAAGTAGGAATTAGAGAAACACTGGGACTAAAATCACACTGTAGCATGTTTCTGTAAACAAAGAGCGTGTAATTTTGGAATTATACAACAACTAAGAAGTATTGTCTATCCGTAGAGTCTGTTAGGAAAGGTGTAGGTATCTAAAATCCATTAATATGTAAGGGGTAGATGGGCAAGATGTTAACTATTGTTGGAAACAAGTTCAAGAAAGCATAGCAATTCCCCTCAGTCCTGCTGTGAATTGATAGGACTGACAAGGAGTGACTCAGCTAATCTGCACGAGAGTTGCACACATTCTCAGAACCCACAGCCACACAACATGGAATAAAGAAAACTGATCCTGAAACAACCACTACCAAGATACAGAGGAATATATGCAGAGCCTGATATTTTTATTCCTTAACATTTACCCCTCGTAGGGTAATGCTTAGCAAAAAGAAACATGCAGAAACATTTATCTGAATGCAAAAGAAGCTAAAAGGAAGAATTCAAATAAGAATAACTGCATCATCAGGAGTCCATTCAAATAATAAAAAGGATATGAAATATCTGTTACATTTTCCTGCTTGTATAAAAGTATCAGCCAGAGGCAATAAAGCATGCCTCAGACAAATGTATCTAAGAGATCTAGCAGAAGTTTCCAAGTGGTTCTTTGTCTCTTTTCTCATTCTGTTTTATTATGACTCATAAAGCAGAAAGACATTTTTCTTCTGTAGACAGGGGCATTCATCTGATAGGCTATAGGGAATTAACATTCAATGGGAAAGACTCCATCTTGTCAAAAAGTGTCTCCATGAGACCAGCAAGGTTATTCGTGAAGAGAGGAGTGATTTCAAGAACTGCAGTGAATGTGATAGCCATGTAAAACTAGTTTTAACAGACTGAGGCGTAAGAGTTAGAGAACCCTTATTTTCAAAGCCTGCAAAGAATACTGTTATTGTTCAGACTGGAAAGACCCATACACAACCTGATCTAGGGAGGTAGTTATACATCAGGGGGCAAGGAGGGAGGAGGGGGGAATCGAGATGTAAGAATGCCAGGGACGTTAATTCTCAAAGCGTGACTTTTGAGAACAACTCAGTTACATCACTATCACCTTCAAATGAAAAGGTTCTTGCTACTTTTGCATCACTAGCCTATCTTTAAAAATCTTTCCCTGAGGGCATAACTCTGTCCGTGGCTAGAGATGCCACTTGTGGCATCATTTTTGGAATCTGAAGGGACCTTCTTTTTCAGGCACAGAGTCCTATAACTGTGTATAATTTAAACAGTTGGTTCTTTAGCAGGTTTTGCCAGACTATGTCTGTAGAAACCCCCGCTATTGAAATCACTTCCAATTTCCTTTTCAGTTTGTCTTCAAGACCTAAAGAGAACTTTTCTTACACAAAAATCTGCCCCTGAAAGATTAAATAAGATACCCTTACCAAAGTAGGAGAACTTCTCAATTAATAATGGAGACCTCCTTGAACTATTTAGTCCCAAGAACTGTCTACGTTCCCATTCTGTTTTCCCAGTGTAAAAATTTCTGTTTAAGTGATGAAACAACCCTCGTTTCCTTCCTGCGACATAAAGCTTTGGGCTCTAAGGCTTGACAAAGATCCAGTGTAACATTACCACAGTATTGGCATTTAGACTACCAGCTGGTTGAACAAAGACAAAAACATTAATATTACTAAAGTTAACTCTAAAAATAGCTAAATAAAACACTTCTGCAAGTATACCCTAGAGAACAGGATTAATTTTAAATCTCAATGAAGCTATTTCTTGACTCATTCCAAATTATTCCTGTCGTAGCATATCAGTTGAGGCACAGACACAGGCCCAAGCCTGCAGTCCTAGTTCCTGAAGTCCTAGTTCCTGAAGTCCTTAAATTATAATCAGAATTTCACCTCAGTAAAACAACTTACCTTCACACAAAGTTTACAAAGTGCAGCAATGTGAACCAATACATAATGGAGTGTTATCTGCCTCACTTTGTGGAGATTCTAAAAGAGCTCTGAATGTAAAATATATATGGGGTATCAGCAATAAGAATCACAGTTCTGAAAAGCTTCAAAATACTCAGATTTTTGGGACAGGTAATGGTGCATGCTACTATCCTGATACTCACAAAACTCAGAAATGTCTGCTACTGCTTTTAGGGGAAGAGTAGCTGGGCCAGTACTAACTGCTGCTGCTTCTCTCTGTCAGCGACAAATGAAGTAGAGCAGAGTGCAGGGCCATGGAAGCATCACGCCATGACATATGAAGGGCTCCCTATGCCTACAATAAAGTAGTCCTCAAAACACCAGAAGGAGTTTGCAAAAAAATCCACTAGGTACTTGTTTCAGTCACTAGCATGCAACAGTCATTATATTACAGGGCACCCATCATGTGAAAGTGTTCTCAGACTTGCCATAAATGGACAGCTTGACCTACTCTTTGAAGAGTTTGTACCTTTGATATATTCTAACACAAATCATTGTATCTTCCCATCTACATCCTCATGCAGTTTCCACTGGATGCATCTCCAGGTCCTGACATAAACTAGTACAATACTATTATCTCTTGCCAAATCAGGCAAAGGATACAAACATAAGTTAGTAGTATTGAACAATCATGAGGATAAAAGCTCCTTAGAATTACAAAATTTTGTTACAAACACTTGGAGCTTTCTAAGGAAGGTGATATAAAGGAGAGCTATTATACTTACACATTAATTATGTGCCATCTCAAAATGAACCGTGCAGCTCTTAAAGTTATTTATTAAATGCCAGTGCTCATCTAAAAACCAAAACAAACTCAATCTCCGGCTGGGCAACGTGCTATTCCTGTATGGGATCTGTCATGTAGAGAGAAACACTGTAAATATTTAGCTGGATAGATCTTTTCTAGGGGAGCACGATAAGGTTTTCCCAGGGCAACAGAACAATTTTTAGAAGTTAAGAAAACCTGCAGTTCTTTCAATTGTGTTTACCGTTAGAAAAGGCATCCATACAGCTGCCTAGTTTCTCCTTATTGTGTCATGCACAAAGATGCTCTGAAACTTAAATTGACATCTCCAGAGGAGAATCTGACAATGCATAAGGAAGAGCTACCACTGATCTCACACATCGCAGTTCTCATGTAGACTTCTAGAAGTCCATTTAATGTCAAAAGCCTCATTAAATACAGTACAGCTGATACTTTATACTCTCTAATAGTTTCAACCAGTACTTGACTTCACAGGTTCAAAGTGTAGATTCAAGATTAGTGTAACCTGAACTAAACCTGTTCTGCTCTTGATGGGAGAGTGATATACCAGCTGTTACTTCTTCTCTGTTCATGCTCTTGCTTACAGTAGCGTGAGCATTCATGCAGTTGCACATTTTGTTGGAAGCAAGTACGTGAAAAATTTGTTAGCATTGGCATCAGTTCTGTTATCTGACCAAGACTGCATGGCTGCAATAGCATCAGTGCTGGCACAAAAATTTTATCATTAACATGCAGTCACGTAAGGAAAGGAGAGAAGAGCTACTCTTTCTGATATAGGAAGAGCTTCATTCAACTTAACTTGACTGTGAAACTACACACGAGGAAACCTTAGCTTCATGAAAACCATAAGCCAGCCAAATGTAGCGCTAAGTCTCAAAGCTATTTCACCCACTCCCAAGCACTGTTCCCATGCTGCTACCCAATTCTTTTGTGTTGGCACAGGGGTTTTTTCAGGTGCACAAAGTCCTGGATCACACAGTTGATCTGTTTTAAAATTAACCATTATTTTCATGGTTTGTCTCAGAAAAATTCCCCAATGTGCTGTGCAGGCACAAGGGCAAACGTAGTAGAAACGCTAGCATGGGGAGAGGGCTAGCACTGCCGTCATCTTCCTGAACTGACTGTGGTCTGAGTAAGAAAACTGAAATGAAGATTTTTCTTGCTCCTCCTCTTCTTTTTTTTTTTTTCTTTTTTGAGGTTTCTCAGAGCACTGTATTACCTCTGCTCTGTATATTTACAGCTGGTTCCTCAGCTGTAGTTTTAACTGAGCAAATATGATCAACAGAAGTATTTGCACAAATCTAAATTTTAATAAAAACTATGTGACTTAGCATCATTTCAAAAGACTACAGGTACACCTTTCACTTTAAGGTGAAAGAATCAATTTCATATACATTAATTTATTTGCATAACAGAGTCAAGGTCAAGCAACCAATTCATCCATCCAGCTAAGTGAATCAGGAATGAAACTTTTATAAATTTAAGTTGTAGTTTACAAAATAAAAGGAGAAAAAAAAAAAAAGACTGAAGAAATACTTTTTATATTAGTATTTACAGCTTGCCAGTGTAGTTGGAAGAATTACTTTCCAATGTGCTTAGCATGACAGCTGGATCTTTCAGTATACTATGTATGTATCAGGACCATAATTTCAGAAGCTGTGTTAACTGGAATAGAGAAGACAGTTCTCATGATTATGTAACACAAAAAATTGACAAAATGTTTATATTAGATAATCAGCTCCTAAAGTTACATTTAAATGAAAGCTTTCATTTAAATTCAAGGGTGAGTTGCCTGCACCTACAGAGAAAAGAAAATCTCCAAAACTAGCATGATGAAGACTAAAAACTAGAAGCCAAATAAAAAAATCTTTTAAACATATACTGTATAAAAAGTTGTTCAGAATTTGAGAATACTCTAGCTAATCAAAGATGGCTACAATAAAGTACGCCTTTTTGGTTTTTTGTTGGTTTTTTTTTTTAGAGACATGCTAAGTTTATCGGCATTGAATTCTTTCCAATCTAGATAAAGTTTCTACTGTGTCTTCAAAAAGTGTGCTAAATGTTATGGAGGGGCATTGTGTTGTTTTCTAAAATGAGAGATAGGATCACTCCAAAACCAAAGTACGGTATGTTCCCAAAAGGGTGAATAATCCAATCCTCCACCTTGATAACTCATTATTATCCTGTTATTTTGAGTATGACAGAAATGTCAAGGCCTGGAAGCTTTAACACTAAGCAGGCACAAATAAACAAAAAGTAGCTGAATACAAAATAATACAGTACACACAACAATGTAAAATCCCATGGGAAATCTATCAGCAGAGTCCTCAGAAAACAAACCATGCTACAGTGTGCATGTCAGTAAGCATCCTTGTATCCAAACCAGATTCACATCGGGCAAAGAATAAGTATTTTGCTACTGGCTGCATGCCATAAAAGGGTAAGCTACAGTAAGACAAATAAAAATAAGTAAAAACCTCAATTGAACATCAGCAAACATGGAAACTAAGACTACAGGCAAAAGTTCATAGCAGGAATAAAAATTACTGTCCCTGAGCTGCTTATTGCCACTGTCCTGCTAGAGGTCACAACGCCCTGAAGCGGAATGCAAATGATTCAGTCACTTTGGTGCGAAGCCTGGCGGGTTGTCTTAATCTGCTGATGGTTTTATGATAAGCCATCAATCTTGACACCAACATGGTTGAGATGCACATAGCTATTTGGCTCTCCTTGTTCTTCTGTTGGGCCAGCAACATCCAAAATACAGTCAGAATACAACCCTTCAGTGATTCCAGTTAGACCCTCCAGAAACCCCCAAGCACTCAGGCTGAAGTTCTAAAACATAGATAACTAGACACTCAGATGCCTCTCCCTCTTTAGGCACCTAAACCCATTTGATTTCCATGGCAAGTTCATAAACATCTCTGACAATACTGTCTAAGGAAGCCCAGTCCCTCAACCAGAATCAAGGTTAATTGAGATTACAAAAAATGACAGTCCAATTTGCTACAACATTCTTATTAAATTAGAACTTGCTCAGTCTAATTGCAGTGTTACCTAATTAAAACTGAGTACTCTGGGCAACAATGATCTAAAGCTGAAGTTCAACCATGCTTATGTCATATTAAAGTGACACTGGCCACCAGGAAATCTACCAAGTTCTTTCTTTTTGCTTGCACAACTGTTTCTGTATCCACACGATGAGCCAAGTCAAGAAGCTGATTTAGCCGAAAACTAATCTCACTAAAAATGATCAGCTTTAGCTAGATCATCTTGTCAATCTACATCATTATATAGTTAACTGAAGAACAGCACAGGCAGAAAAGGGGAGACTGAAAGCAAAGTCATCCTCTAAAAATAATAATTAAAAATATATATAAACACTTGTTAGGATTATCAAAATTACAATTAGCACTTTAGAATGTAAAACCAAACTATGATAGGTAACAATAGAAACCAATTAAAATTAAGCCACATCCCTGTGAAAATGAGGTTTCAAACAGGATTAACATGTCAATGTACTCACCATGTGCTAAGAGCATTTGTGGACATATATTTATGACATACGAGAAGACAATGAACAGAAATTTACAAAATCTATGACAATACATCATGGCTAAATATAGACAGACAAGACATTGCAGAAATACAAAATAATCATTAGATGGATATGAATACATGCTAGATGAGCAAAACAAATAACTTTACAATATCAAGAAGTACAAGAGCATGCCAGAAACTCCATAGTATTACTGGCAAATGAGAAGTAATACAAGAGATGAAAAAAGGAGAATGAACTGATGAAACTGATGAGAGTTGGGAAATTAATACCTCCTCATATACACAGTAGAGCAAGAAGCAGTCACAGGAGGGGAAAAAAAAACCACCCCCAAAGCAAACAAAATACATTATTCAGGCACCAAAAACCTCAGACAGTAAAAGGCTGTACTACTCTCTCCAACTGGGATGTCAATGTACCTGCTTTCAGACTACAACAGTAAAACACTTCAGAAGCATAAATCTAGAAAAAGCAAGAATCTGCTAAACATACAACAACTCTGCATATAAGCAGACCAGAGTATTCAAGTTCAAGGGTGGGGAGGAGAAGTCGGGGCAGGTTTTGGAGGGAAAGGAGAATGCGAAAAGAAAGCGGTTGGGCTTTTTTGTTCTGAATGAAAGCCATTAAAATGCAAGGACTCTTTTTGGACTTTCACAGAAAATAATTACTAAACATTAGCTTTGCTGTATCATACAAAGGTTTCACTCAGTATTAGTCAGCTCCATTGCACTACACAAGCAACACTAAAGATACCCTCCTTACTAAATTAAAAATCTCCAACTTGAAGATTAGGGTTACATATATAAGTGACATATAAAAGACAATGTGACACAACACTAAGTATTTTGATAATATTTGTAGATATTAAAGGTAAGAAATATGCTCTCTATTATTGTTCTTGCATATTTTTTAATGTATATGGAGATAGCATCATCCTCTTCAAATGGAGCACAACACAGACATCATTAACGATTCATTTCAATCTCACCAAAGCAATTTTTATAGTGAGGTTTTCAGAAAAGGCAGTGTCCTTTTTGGATAATATCAAGGAGAGTCCCACATAAGGGACAACCTGAAGGACAGCAAATAATGCATCTGTGTGAGAAACTGAGGCATGAGAAAACCAGACTGACATTATTGTCAAACAGGAACAGGCAGGGGTGTTGTATCACAGTAGATTTAAAAATGCTAGACAAGCCAAAAATTTGTACCTTTGTACATTATATAAAGGATAGTACCTGTGTTACAGGCAGCTTTTCAACTTTGTTTGCTTATACTCCACTCAGTACAGGGAAGGCAATATACTATTCAATAGCAAAAGCTTCCAGTGGATTATTGTATTAACATACCTGGACAGTCACAGCAAGTGATTGCCTTACAAAAAGCTTATCAAACAGAGATGAAGCTACCTTTCAGCATGAGGACAATGCAGAGGCAAAAATGAAAACTTCATCACAAGGAAAACAATAGTATGTCCCCAGAACAGCTGTCAAGTAGAGAGAAAGCAGATGAAGATGTCAGGAGAAGTTCAAGGCCAGGTTGAAAAGCAATTAGTAAGATGAAAGATATGAAGTGGAACCTTTTACCCTTTAACGAGGCAATGATCCAGTAAAGACATACTGCTGGAAGCATGATCTTTAATTGGGAAAAGAGCAAAGAAATTTGCTGCCACACAGGGAAAGAAAAAAAAAAAAGTCAAATGTGCTGATTGCTATGAGGTAAAAACCAAAATTGATATGCATCCTTTGGAATGATATGCACCACATGCAAACTGTTTCTTGTGAATTTCCCTAGAGTCAACAGACTGCTTTTGATCACAGGCACTATTAGCAACGCAAGTTTTAAGATCCACTATTTAACAAAGTTCGACATTAAAAGAAACATAAACAAAATTCAGTATCAAAAGTAGTATCAGTGGACAAAAATGCCTACCCAAAAATAATGCCATGCACCCCAAAAAGAGAAAATTAAGGCACTCAGAATATGTACTCTAAACATTGAGGACAGGCATAGACTAGAAGAGCACTTAAATTAGCAGAATAAGCAAACTGAGAGGGAGCTGCAGCTGGTTCTCCAATTACTAGGTATTGTTTAAAAATGCATATTGAAATCAAAATCCTTCAGAACATTTATACTCTCAAAGATGACTTACACAACATTTGAAAGATCTGTATTTTGAACTATCAAAATTTAAGTTATTCAAGTAGCTGCAAGTACTTTAAAGAACAAGAAAGTAAAATGAAAAACCAGATCACAGGGAAGTATTAATATAGTATCTTCTACAGTATTTCCTAAGGACTATAAAACTAATCTCTCAACTTTTCTCTTCTGAAGACCCAGACATGGACAGTATGCTCAAACAGCTCTGTTATCAGTCTGTGGTAACTGCTCATGCCTTGGAGCGAATATGAGGTTACTGAATGATTGGTGTTATTAATGTTAACACTTGGGGAATCTTGCAAAATCAACTGCAGGGGAAAAGAAGATTTAAGTACAACCCAGTGTTGGTGAGGGCCATATTAGGAACTCAGAAAAGAAATGTTTATACATGTACACAGGCATCCTATTAAAAAAATTACAGTACCTATTTTTATCTTGCCTATATGTTTAATGTAGCAGAAAGTAAAAAAACTACTCCTGAAAGACAGAAAATAAAAGGAGTGAAGAGTGAAGCACTAAAAAAGCTGTATGTAAGCATGATGGTCAGCAATGTTTCACAGTAATATTTTAGGAAATACCTGAGTAGATAAACAGCCCTTTCAATATCACTGAGTTCTTCATCAACTGTCAATCTTTCTATTTCTTCTGGTGTCTGTCAAACATGAAATAGAGATTATGAGTTTACAATGCCTTACTATTTCATCATTTTAATCTTCTTAAAACAACCCCTTCCTCCCCACATATCCAGGGATAGCTGCACGAGTAATTTGAATTTAATCCTTGAAATCTCTAGCCAACATTTCAAATTCAATCAAATAAATCTTTCACCAGGAAAAGATGAGTGTAACAGAAGTACAGTTCCATGTCAGACACTCTCACTATTAATCACTTACAAGTATAAACGAGTCACACACAAATTAATCTAAAGACCTAAGTTAGTCTGGTTTTTTTCCAGCTTAATAACCTTATCCTGAAAATATCAAGTCCCTGCTATACAGAATTCGAGACTGTTTATTCCAAAATGACTGAAAACAATTTTTAGCATGCTGGCGCTGTAAAAAATGAACTGCCTATTCAGTTAGCTGTGCATAAATAAAACAGACACGGTTTCAAATGGATGTTCGAGCATCGCTCTATTTTCCAGCATATACCTTCAGGCTCCTGCGCACTGGCCTCTCTATAATAGTTAGTTCCTGCAGGTCTTCTATGTATCCAAATAAGTTGCTCTGACTAAAATCCATTCTGGAGAAGAAGATTACTGGATGCATGTAACAACTCAAGCCTTTGGCAACCGATGCTCTCCCCGCGTCTCACATCGCACTGAAGGAGGCAGGACCGGCGCCGCCAACACCCCCTCCGCGGCCGTTGCCGGCCCGCCCGCCGCCTCCCACAGCCCGGCCTGCCCCGGCGGGACGGCCCGGACTGCTGTGGCCGCCGGCGGGGCTCCTCTTCCACAGCCGTGGCTTCCATGGGCTTTCCCTCCCGCAGCTACTGCCTCCCGCTGCTGCGGCCTCCCCCGCGGGGTCCTCGTCCGCCGCTGCCGTCCCCTCGGCTCGGGTAGCGTCCCTTTCCCGCTGCGCCAGGACTCCTCACCGCTGTCCTGCCCTGCTGTCACAGCTATCTCACAGCGGAATTACGCGGAAGAAACCTCTAAACACGCTGATTTTAATGAAGAGTGCGATTCGTAGCCCAATTAATTTTATATTAATCAAAAAAACAACAAAGAAAAAACCTTTGACGTCCTTGGCAGTGAATTAGTTGTGCATCTGCACCAAGGGCATCGCTTCCACTCTTCATAACGTGTTATTCCTCACCTTTACTGTCCTTTTCAGGTTACACACCGCTCATACTTGGAGCAGGGCGGACTTCAATACGGACATTCTTCCTGCTATGCCTTGGATGCTGTAGGATTTCTCATTCTGCCTCACAGATAGAGAGTACAGGGGGGGTGCGAGGCAGAGTATTTATTTCAGAACAAAGGTATGCCATTTTTAGCCCTGACTGATGGGCAAATAAGCAGGGAAAAGGCTACCTTTTAAAAAATGTAGCAAGACAGCTTCTTTTGGGGTGGGTTAGTAATGCAAAATGCAGGACAAGAATTGGCACACACGGTTGCGCTTCGCGTTTGCTGAGCTAAGTAATTCTCCAGGCCTCAAGACAGTGGCCTTTGCAACGATTATATGGAACGCAACTAAACAATCACACCAGAAGTTAAAAAAACCCTGTAAATATTTTACATCAGCTTATTTGAGTGGGTGCAACATTTCGCTATTACTGTGACATGCCTGCATGACCCAGTAAGTTTTGTTGGTAGAGTATAAAAATAATTCTCAAAATTGTAAGGATTAGATAATACTATGTAGTATATTGCCCAGAACTTGACTGACACTTATTTTATGATTGGTAAGTACCTCAGCTTTTATTTAGCAAAAACAACCTGTAGTCCTTTGTGTGTTAACTTCTCTGTGTACTAGTTAGACCAAATCCTGTGCTCAGCAGAACAGTAAAAAAATTAAAGCATCTCCATTAATTTCAAATGTACAACAGAATTACTAGCAGAAAAATCTAATCCAAAGTACATATAAATAATTAAACTGTTATGTAATAGAAAACCCAAACCATTTGGAGTTTTCAAGTCATGATGACAAATTAAAACAAGAAATGCTATTTTGAACATCTCATTTGCATTATCCATTTAACAAGGGAACATCATCAGACAGCAAATATAATAGTTATAACTGAACCCAAGTCCTCTCAGAATAGTTAACTAGCTCTACAAGGAGGGGGGGGTGTTCTCTTCTCAAATTCAGAATCCTGACATGCAGGCTTCTGCCAATGATAAGTATGAGGAAAACATACAGAAATCACAATCTCAATTAGTTACAAAAAAATCCTTTTCCAAGTTCTTTCACAGTGAATTTGTGGTTATTTCACCTTGCAAATAGTTCTCATGAATCTTAAAGATCTTATTAGACCAAAGACATTTTCTTTTGTGTGCCTTGAATTAGGAACTCATTGCAGTTTTCAAATCAGGTTATTTCATAACTCAGTTTTAAAGACTGAAGAATGTGGAGTTTAGATCTACAATTAGGCTGATTTATCATATTATGTTTTACATAAATTTCATAAGCCACTAAAGAAGAGGGGGTTTTATGAACATGTAAACAGCTCCCTTAATGCCTTTAAAAATCTGTCCTTATAACTCAGTCCAGAAAACACTGTGCAGACATGACTCCCATTAATTTTAAAATCAGTAGATATGTCAAAGAGATCTGCAAATATCCTGGAAATGTGAAAAGCAGAATAAAAATAAGTTTGTTTGGGTTTTTTTCTGTAAATTGAATACTGGACCAGAATAAAGATCACAGAAGGAATCCCCTTGCCCTGATTCAATATAAACATATCTCCTATTGACCCACACATTTGCCAGATAGAAAAAAAAAAGAAACAAAAGCTTGCATATTTTGTTCCAAAACCACATATATAAAAATTAATTCCCTCTGATAGTAAATCCGCAGGCATATTCACCCCAAGTGGTCTGTCATTCTTATCTGTGATGAAAGCCATGCATGACTTCCTGCCACTGCTGCTCTTTTCAGCTCCTCCCTTTTCCACAACTCTCTTCTCCCAAACAAAGCTCTACTTTCAGCTTCATTCTAACCTTGTCATAGCTATTCTAATAGAATGAAGAGCTATTTCATACTGCTTTTGTGAAATCCAGAGTGAACTGGAACCTCCATTTTAACACAGGAGCTGTATAAGCTTGCGAAGCCAAAACAAGGCTGATTTTAAATAATCCTTCATTGGTGGAGACAACTGCAGAGCACCTGGGAAAATGGCACTCATACCTAGTGGAAGAAGAGAAATAGTGCTTATCCATGCCTTCTAAAGCAATAAACTCTAAATGCAATGCAGACGAAGATCAAAAAAAGACAAAAATAGATGGGAAGACTTTGTACCTGAAGGATTCTTCAGGTACGCTGACTCGACTTCAGACTCTTGGGTGAAGGGATTTGTCATGTTGCATAGCTGCACAGTTCTCCTCTGCTACCCAGCAGTTAGGTGTCTGCCTTCTGGAAATTGCTCTGAAAAGTTCGCGATTCTTATTTTACCTGTTACACATTCCCAAAGAATTAACCTGTACAACAAATTATTCACAGAGAAGTTGAAAATTTAGGAAGTCTCAGCATTTATTTCAATGCCTGCATCAGCTGGAATATGAAGGAACTGGTTTGGGGGACATAGGAGGACATGCCAAGAAATGCTTTCAGGCAAAATGTGTGCACTTCAGATAAAAAAACCATAATTTCTTGAGCAATGGCCAAATCAGAAAAGGAGGAAAAATTCAGCAGGATATTTTTGGACTGGGGGAGGGGGGGGGGGGTAATACATTTTGGGTCAACTTGAAAGTAATGATTTCTTTCCAGGGTGAGTTTTTTGGCTTTTTTTTTTTTTTTTTAATTTAGACTACTGAAGAGTTTCCATAAAGGCCAAAATTAAATTAAACATTTCATTCTTCATTTCCCCTTTTTTCTGTTAATTTAATGGTCCACAAAAAATAAATAGCCTTTCATAATGTACACCATGTAGATTATGCACTGTGTAATCACAGTTCTGCTCAGGACTTGGCACCTAAACTGTGCAGCAGTTCAGTTCAGTCTGTTCACCACCACTGAGAGAGACAGCCAGAGCTGTATCAATTGTTACTCACCATTTCCAAATGAGGAACCTCTGACTGGAATGGTTTGGCTTTTTTTTTTTTTTTTTTTTTTTTTTTTTTTTACAGTTCACCAAACCCTTAAAAAAATGCAGCTTCAATGTGCCATCTAATGCCTTAGCCTTACAAAACAGGATTTTTGATTGCATTCATACTCCAAGTAAGAATGTCTACACAAACAGTGGTTCTTCAGAAAAACTCCATGTCAAGGCAGCCCTGTAAGAATATTAATCTAAAAGAAACATGCACAGAAATCTAGGTCTACTTCAGAACAATGCTTGGAACATAGCATACACAAACCTCAGTAGGAAAAAATATTATTTAGCATATTTTCCAGTTTGTTGCTAAGAAACTGTTGCTTCATTTTCCTGTTGTCATTTGCAGAAAATTTCTGATTGTTCTTTTGCCACTTCAGTCACCTCGTTGTAACAGGTATATAATTAAAAGGGGTACAAAGGAAAAAACAGTGGAACATACTCACGCTTTCATCATCTGTAAACTGCTCTGCCATATTGTCTCCTGTAACTTAGTACCCTCCAATAAGCTCTAAAAAACCAAAAAGATTATTTTACAAGAGCACAGAAAAGATCCTTAAATTTGTTTTCTATGTAATATATAAAATTTGTAAGATTGCGATCACTGCATTCTTCATGTCTTTCTGTAAGAACTAGTAATGTTCTCCTACAGTGCCTAATCTGCTACCGTCTCTCCAAAAGTAGTTAACAGCGCATGCCCAAAGGCAAAATAACAACAGAGCAAACAGAAAATGCCATTTTTTGTCATATTTTCCAACTATTTGTAGGATTTTTGACCTGAGAGTAGGATCTAATAGCAAACTACGAAGTTTAAGTGAATTCTTTTCTGTTTTAAAAAAAGAACACATTTTTTTGCCCAGGATTACTGTTTTTTTTTCAAATATCCACGCAAGGCAGAATTTATTTACATTTTAGAAACAGGAACAATAACGGCAAAAATCTCAGTGCCATCACTAGTTCATTAGGGAGGTCTCTACCATATTCTACCAGCGATTTTCTCAACCCTTGACAATGAGCAGGGAAGGGAAAACATCTCTGGAACCAGTAACAGGTTAAATGGTACCGGGCATGGTACAGGGGCTGGAGCTCAGTCTTTCACACAGCGAGACCGCCAGCGCCAGCGGGGTGGGTCCCTGCACGCTGCCACATGGCTCCCTGGGTCAGGCCAGGCGTTAGTGCCTGCCCAGACACCTCCCCGTAGGCAGTGAGGATGCAAGCGCCCAGACTCGGAGGTTAAGAGGGTGTACCAGTATGGACACGGGCAAACCACACCGGTCTGCCTCAGAGCCAAAGACCGGCACAGTTATGTGCATAACATAGAGGTAGCTGGTGAGTCCAGTTCCTTGCTATGACAACCATGAACGCTATCTGTCATACACATGTCAAACTTTGTATTAAAACTAACAACTTTTTGCCTTCAAGCATTCTTCACTCATTGGTTGCCATAGAAACTTCAGATTTCCTACCTAAAATTACTGTTGGCCAGTTTACCGAGTTTCTTCTTGTGCCAGTGTTGTCCTTTAAATTATTCTTCCTTTCCTGGTATTTAAAGACTGCAGCCACATCTGCTCTAATCCTGGGTTAAACAAGCTAAGCTCAGCATTTAGTCTTCACTCCTAAAACAGGCTCTTTGTTCCCATGATCACCCTAAGAGTTCTCTCAGCATCTGCTGCAGTTTGACTTCATCTCTCTTGAATTAAGGTGATCAGAATATAGTATTGCAAATAAAAATTTCAGGGAAGCAATGCCTCCCGTGAAGAATGAATGTCTGTACAGGAATTAGTTTACCAAATATACTACATTGGCAGCTCACAGTTATCTTGTGATCAATTAATACATGAGGTCATTCTCATCCACAGTGATCTAAAACTAATTAACTCCTGTCTTAATAGTATAAATTCTCAGTATTAGCCTTAGCTGAATGGTACTGCACTTTGTATGGATAAATTCATCCAATTATTCTGGTCCTCAAGGTCCTTGCAATGTGCCTGACACCATAATTCCCCTCTGTATTAATAACTGTGTCATCAGCAAATTTAATACTGTAACACAGTTATTAATGAAATAAGATTAGTCCACAAGACTTTAAGAAACTCCTTGAGTAAACTCCATATACCTGATAGGTTAATCTATCCATATACACGCCAATGTGCTCCCCCAAATGAAACAGGCATTTCTCTTCCTCTTTAGCCAGCTCCTTTCACCTCAAAGTTCTCTCTTATTCCCTGGTATTAATCATTTCTCAAATAAAAAATATTTTGAGGATGTCCAGGTAGATTCAAGGAATTTTACTTTTCTGCCCAGAAAACCAGCTACCCTATCAAGTGACATGGCTTCATTTCCCATTTCCCCTTGGTTAACCAATACAGCCTTTTATTTCATTCCCTGTTATCTTCATAACTTCCTTTATCATTCTTCCCTTCCAAATACATTCTGAGGTATCCATTGCATCTGACTGCATTTGCAACCATTGCAAACGTTTCCCTCATCTTAAATGAAGGTGTCTTTGCTGTTCTTCAGTCACACAGAAAAATCTTCACCTCGATATATCTGTACTTGAAAGTCTTTGCTGTTCTAACTAGAATTAAATGTGCCAGTATTCTTAAATCTCATGCTGGGAAATCATCTTGTTCTCCTGGCTTTGTGAACACATTAGCTGAAGAAGCAGCACTATGTCTTTGACAAAGCATACTATATACCAAAAATGCTTCATAGAGATAAGTAAGTAACTCACCTGCACAC
Organism: Haliaeetus leucocephalus; assembly: GCF_000737465.1. Taxonomy (NCBI): domain Eukaryota; kingdom Metazoa; phylum Chordata; class Aves; order Accipitriformes; family Accipitridae; genus Haliaeetus; species Haliaeetus leucocephalus. Next base: position 12,660,537 of record NW_010973368.1, on the reverse strand, counting down.
TTAGAAGAACAAAGAGAGAAAAAGGAAAAAAAAGGCAGCACAGGCAAAGGGGTATATGTTTTCAATTGAGGTTTAACAATATAGAACTAATAAATTGGAGAAACATAGGAAAAATGTTCTAGAATGCTGCAGAAGACAGAAAGAAGAATCCAACCTAAAACTCTCCTCTAGTTAACAACCCATCTCCTCGAGTTATTATTTTTATGGTGTTATGTCTTAAGATCTTGTCAGTCCTAGAACAATATTCCAGAACTTCTGAATATAAGAACAAAGGCCTTGAGCCCAAGAGAACCAAGATTTTACCTTCCCACTTCAGGACCAAGACGACAGGCCTCATCTGGCATGCCAGAAAAGACAGAAGAGAAAATTCTACAGCCTGCAAAACACAGGAGGCATCAAATATCCCACAGTCCAGTGACTGCATGTTCTTCATGTACAAAATGTACCATAAGTATTAATATAAATCACAGTATGGTGACATTCTTTTATTAGCAGTAATGGCTATTAAAATCAGTAGTTAAGCAGATACTGATCTTCCTGCAAGAGACAAAGAAAAAAACAAGAGAGAAACTAAAGAATTTGATTACTAAGTGAAAACCTACGTCAGTTGCTCACATGCAGATTCAACTGTTCTTTGCGCTGAATTCAGCTACATGAATCCCAAAGTTAAAGGTGTGCATCACAAAGATATCTGCCTTGACCTACCTTAGAAGAAGTCTTTTATATTTTACAAAACATCAAAATATTAATTGACAAAACATATAATATCTAATATTGCACAGTAGGAATGAAACCATAATCTCAGCTACTGATCTGCAGGACTGTAAGTTCACAGCTGGGAAGGGCAGAAGGATCTGTTGTCAGCTAAAGTTGTGTAATAAAGACATCACACCCCTCAATTTCTCTTGGGTGCTCAAACATATTCATAATATTAATAATTTGGAAATTATTGATAAAATAATCAAATATGTGTGTACTCACGTGAGCTATGCAAGCATACAAATGGCATGACTCCTTAACTATTATTAATACATGTTATTATCTTCAATTCACAATTTGCTGGTATTTAAATAACTGTTGATCTAAAGAAGTCGGGGCAGGGAGCAGACTTCTACTTTGTTTGTTTGTTTGTTGGCATTTTAACCAAGAGCTCACTTTGCACTGTCAATAATGGAATTGTACTTACCAAGAGTGCAACAGCTGACTCTCTGGTAGGACACAAATGCACACTTCTTGTTGACGAAGCCTTGTCACAACATACCAAAGCTGTGTCACTTTCAGGTTACAAACGCTCAGGAAGATTAATGTTACTCTAAAACTAAGCAAATGTTTAGTTCCCTTGGTTATCGCTTTTCAAAGCAACTCGGAAAATTAATGCCTCTTGTACAACCAGTTCACACCATGGCAGTAAGGAGAGTTGCCACCTCTGTGTAGGCAAGACTTTTCTGAACCTCCACACTCATTACAAATAGGCGTGTGCCTTCTTTAAATTAAGATTTAGGGCTTGTAATTCAGTCTCTTAATATAGAGCTCAATACTGATCAAGAAGAAAAGTCAGCTGCATCCACAAATGGATTCTTGAGGAAAAAAACAGAATACTCCCATGCCCTGTAAAAATATGTCCGTAAGTACATTAAAAAGCATAATTCAACATAATTTGGCAAGTCATTTCCATGTTAAATCTTTCTTTCAGGACAGAGCTGCAAACTCTTAAAACATGTAAAGCCCGATTAACGGCTAAGAACTCTCCGGTCCACATTTTTTTTTTTTTTTACTCTTTATTTGGGACCAGCATTAAGTCAGCCACACCAGAATCAGTTTCTTTTGCTTCTGCAAATTTGCTTTTGCCAGTATTCAGTGAAATAAAAAGAAAGTGGGAAAATTGTAAAACAGCAAAATTGTCACTTATAAATTTGAATCTACACAACCTGGAAAGAAAGATACTTTTAATGAAGGAATGCATAAAGACTGCGAAGACCCCTCATTAAACTTGACCATGAAGATGCAGTCACAGCTCCTATCAGTGAGCTAGCGCTGTCAGTCTTCGCTATCTCCAGTTCAGTACTACATAAATATGGTTTACTGGTCGAAGTGTCAAAGCTACCTTATCAAATCCTGCTCCCTGAACTCACTTTGGGACTCTCACTGATTTCAACTAATTTCTTACAGAACATGAGGACAAAGCATCAAATGCTCTTTAGCCTTGCTCACATGAGGACATGAATTGGAAGCAACTCCTCATGTTGTGCATTGGCAGATCATTAACGATGATTATCTGGAACTGAAACTGCTCTTGAAAACATTTAATATGCTCATTTTTGCCCTTGGCCTTAACACATTAAAAAGAAACAAACAAACAAACCAACCCACAAAGAAAACAACCCTCCATTTTCTCATCTTCTTACAGAACCCAGAAGAACCTGCAGATACCACAGAGAAGAAATAATTGTAATTGTTGCTGTAATTGCACCTTAATCTACTTTCCTGGTCTCTATCACCTAGAAATTTCCTGTTTTTAACTCCCTTCCCCATGTCTCACAGCAAAAAAAGCTGTTCAAAGCATCTGCCAATCTTTTAGCAGAAATAAAAATCTTCCATTATCATAGTATATAATTTATGACGTTCTCTTCCTACACCAAGATCAAGCTGCAAAGAGTACTTGATCACACAGGAGGAAAAAAATCATGCTGTGACCTCAGTGGTGTGCTTGCTTCTACAGCTATTTGCAACTTGTCTCCAAATTGCATTTCTTTACCCACAATACTGTTCTAAACAGGGAATAATAAAGAACACGTTAACAAATAAGCAAGCATGAATAACAAGTTTTTTATTGAATGAGCAACGCTGATGACATTCAATCTTAGATGCTAATTTTAGAGTTGAAATTTAAGCAGCCCTTTATGTCTTCTTTCTTGAATGAGATGTATTACGCACACAGTAATGCACAAATGATCTCTGGAGATGTTGATTATATTCTGAAAGAAAACTTTCAGTTGCAGTAAGGTAAACAAATTTTCTTATTCCTTCTTTGTCAGGGCTGCAGCAGTATGTCTAATGTACGCTTCAGTATTATTTATGCAAACAGCACCATAGCTACTAATGTACTTGTGAAAGATAAAGGCAGTGCCTGACAAGAAAAAAAGGTTACGTCCTCTTCCATGCTGGTGAAGCAGGTGTCACGGCCAGCACTGTCAGTCCAAGGGGACTGCAAACCACAGCTATCCTGCCGTTTGCTTTGTTTAAAACGTCGGTTGCAGTAACAAGTGATGTTGACAGGAATGCTGGCAAGCGGATGTTACTCGCCAGCATCCTAAAAACTGGAAAGAAGAGGGAGTATCCTCATTCCTGCACGTTAGTTGCTTACACGTTACATGCTGACATGCTTGTCTCCTTAAGCTCATGGTACAGCCAAATGTAGAGCACCCTTAAGGGCCATGTTAGAGCACCTCAATTAAGGTCTTGCTGAGAACCTTCACCCTTGACCAGCACGCGTGCTTTACCCCTGGGAGAAACAGCGGGCCCCTCTCAGCACGGCCCAGCCACCAACGCTCCCCCGCGCCCCGCACGCCCCCAGCCAGCCCTCTCGGTGAGGGACAAGCCGAGCCACCCTGCGGCCCGGCCGCCCCGCACCCCGCC
>NW_010973368.1:12516050-12656373 GCF_000737465.1 Haliaeetus leucocephalus | reverse complement strand
TGGGGCCCCTCGGGCCTCCCGCGGGTCCCGGCAGGTGGCCGGAGCTCCCGTGTGCCGCGCCGCCGGCGGGGGGCACCCGGGGTGGGCCGCGGCGGGAGCGCTTCGCGGCCTGCGGGGACTTACCTGGCGATTCTAGTTTTATCCCCGGAGCTGTTCCAGGAGCGAGGCTGTAGGCCCGGCCTGCTGTAGTTGCGCTTAACGGCCGTTCGTGTTAATTCTCTTTCCAAACAAAAGTAAAAGGATTGTGTTCTGCGTTCCCGTTTGTTTGAATATCATCAATGTAATCCTTATCCTTTTGATCTGATGGCCTTCTCCCCCCCCCCCCCCCGCGTTTCTTTTCTAGGTTAAAATGAAGACCAAAAAAGGAGGGAGATTTAAATCTTCCTTTAAGTTGAAACAGAAAGGCATTGAAGTAATAGGAAAGTGGAAAAGTGTGCAAATCGACCCCAATCTATTTGCTGATGAGGAGTTTAGAGATATAGTATGCTTGGAGGAACTTACAGAATACAAACTGGTAAGTTCTTCGAAAGTGGGGAAAGCAAAAGAGAGGAAGAGAAAGGCTGAGAGTGTTTCAGAAGAATGCAATGAGGAGGATGAAGGACCTGTCGCCCCTCCCAAAAAGAAGAAGAAAAACAAGGATTTGAGAAGCAAAACGGATAAAAGTGACGATCCTAACACAGCAGAAATTGATGTGCCAGTTCATAAAGGGGCAAAGTGTAACGACATAATAGAAGCAACGAATTGTGAGGACCATAGACATGTGGCTGAGAGCACTTTAAGCAAAAAAGATGCTCAAAAGAAAAAGAAGATAGCTAAAAATAAGGCTTCTCAGGAAGCTCTTCCATCAGCACCTACTTCTAAAAAAGTTAAAAACTGGACAACAGAAGTTTTATCTGCATCGACTGATCACAAAGCTGATGTGTCTGCATGGAAAGACCTGTTTGTACCTGAACCAGTGTTGCAGGCCTTGAGCTACCTGGGGTTTAGTGCTCCAACTCCTATTCAAGCCTTAGCCTTGCCTTCTGCCATCCGGGATAATATGGATGTTCTTGGTGCTGCAGAAACAGGTACAAATCTGTTATACTGGTTGTATATGCTGGGAACTTCCCATCTCCCCTCTTTAAATGCAGCTCATAGTTACAAGTTTTTATATGTAGCGGAAAAAGCATTTATATGTAGAAGAGCTTATATCTTCTGCATATCCAATATATTCGTAATGACTCATTGTGTGAAGTATTAAAATTTTGTAACTTGCAAACACAGGACATTCCATCTTTACAAAGTACAGCATGCAAACCTTTGAAGTCTCAATGAGTTTTTATCCTTTTGACAGAAGTCTCTTTTTCTGTTGTTTCTTAAATTATTTCCTATTTTGGGAACTGTAAGGGGATACGCTGTGAAGGGTAGAATTAATGAAACAAACAGGGTCATTCTTCCAACAGCTTAACTTCTGTGGATGTCCCCGTGCCAAGGCAAAGCAGAGAACTAGGTTCCTCTGAAGATGATTCAGTACTAGTTTGGAGTGGTAAATAAATACTACGCACAGTGTTAAGCATGAATATGACCTAGGCCTTTATTGTAGCAAAACTGGCCCACCCTGTGCCCTGTCTCTGGGCTTGGCCTGTACCTTGTCACCAGCCCTTCTCACTCCTTGTGCTTGAAGTGAGTATTACATTGATCAAGTGATCACTTGAGAGGGTACTGTCTCGTGTCCAGCTTGTGATCAGCTCATGCCTCTGTCCTTGAGCATTGCTAGCCTTCATGAAATCTGTTATAACTCCTTTTTTACTTAATGCTCTAAAGTCTCAAAGCATTACATTTCCTCTTAAGTTTTTTTGCTGCTCATACCTCTGAAGTTTTGTCTTCTTTAGCAGTGCAACATTTTTTTCCCCAAAAAACTAAAAATAGGAAGCACAATTGGAAGCTGCCTTGGTTTAAAGGCTTCCTTTGCATTCTTTTAATCTGTTCCAGTTGCCTTATCTCACTGCTTGTCTTGTAAAGCCGTTTACTGCTCTCGAGCATGAAGGTATAGTAACTAATAAGATACGCAGTCATTTGCATTTGTATTTTAATTAGAAGCTAGGCTGGTGCTATTAGCTTTAATAAGATTAGAAAGCCCTGCAGGGTGTGTTTTTGAAAATGGAACTGAAAATTTAAATGGTGAGTTTGTGCTGCAAAAAAGTGCCATTTTGGCAGTGCTGGAAAGGAAGTCCCTCTCTAGCTGCAGAATGGAAGGCACAGTTGGTGGCAGGTGGTGTTGTTGCTCTCTAGTTTTGCCTAACCTTGAGGTAGTAGGACTGTGTTTTGCTCATTTATTTTTTTTATTTCATGAGAGAAAGCCAGATTCTCTCCAGAGAGCCCAGTGGGTCATGGGTGTTCCTGTAGAAACTTGAGAGAAGATGTGGACGATTGTCTGTTAGGAAGCGCTGCAGCTGGGAGAGGCTGAAATTCTCCAGTTCTTTTTTCTGCATCCTACAGCTTCCCTTAGCATTGGGCCTGAGGGAGGAAGGTGACAGGTGAAATAACTATTCATCTTCCCTTTTTGGTAGCAACATAGGGGAGAATGGCAAGATTTTGATAGGGCACTAGATCACTGTGGAGATGCAGGGAATGTCAAGGCTTGCTTTTGCAGTGGATCCAACCAGTTCAGTTCGTTACCATGTAGAAATAGTGAAGTTTTTGGCTGAGGAACCAAGTTTTATCTCTGTAAAATCTTACAATCTAAAACCATTTAAAAGAGTGTGAATTAGCTTGAGCTGTAGTATGTGGGGGTACCAAGATATACTCTGCAGGCCTGGCTATGGTATGTGATCTGTGTGTTGGGAAGATAATGTGCCCTGTGAGGTGATTATTTATTTCATTTGTGGGTGAATCTAGTGCCTGCAGAATAGTCCTGATTATCACAGCCATAATCTAGCTGGGTGCAGTACTGACATTTGCACCAGCCAATTTGCATTACATGTAATTCAAGATGAGCAGTGTTCTTCACCTTAAAAACAGATGTTCTGGTAACACAGAATCTTATTGTATAAGTGCTCTCCAAATCCAGATTATAAACGTTTTCTGCTTCAAGTGCAGAAGTCATAAGAGACCTCCTAGACACGCAGAAACGTGCGGAAGTGGATAGGAGGAGACTTTGCAGCAGTATTGGTCAGGTTAATGATACTGGGCTTAGCTGTTTATTAACTAATATTAAGGTTCTCCACTAAATAGGCAAAATTCTGTGTTGCCGAATTTGGCAGACCATTGTGGGTTTGTGATAGGGACAAATGGTGCTCAAGGAATTGAGATGAGATTTCCAGAGGACAGTTTCCCAGGAATGGTGTGATAGTGTCTTGTGCTCTGGATGCTGCTTTTGTGACCAATGAACTGATATTTATGAGAACCTTAACTGGGGTGGATGTGCTACCAGGCTTCTCCTAACATCTTTATTAGTGACAGGTAGTTCAGAAGGGAATATGTGGCAGGGATGTGACTTGTAGTTTGGTACAGTGAACCCCTGAAATTAAAGTCGGGAGCATTTTTGTATTTGACAACCCCCTTCTCTCCAAAGTGGTTTATCTGTTTTAGATCAGATTTATGTGTTTTTATTATAAAAATGTGAGCTGGTGATAGATCAGGAAATTAGATGGTGGAGTATTTAAAAATACAGTTTCTTAGAAAGTCGTAAACACAATATTGTAAATTGAAGATGGAAGCGAAGCCTTCAAGTACATTCCAGTTTGTCCTTGGCCTCATTTGCTATTCCTTTATTTGGAGAACATTGATCAGAACTGTCAATTAGGGCATGGTATTCTCCTTACGGGCATACAGTTCTTTAAAATTATCTTGGCTGCAACTGCAGCTTTTAAAAAACACTTTCAGAACAAATGAATCTGCCTGACCTGCTAGAGATTGGAAAAATACCTGTTCCCCAGGAAGTATGTTGTTGGTGACCTCAAGGGGATGTATAAAGGGAACAGGAGAAAAGATGCTATTGCTGCAAGTTTTTGGTCTTCTAAAGATAAAGAGTTTGTGTCTGTTACAACTGTATGTTTTAAGAACAGTGTGTGATTGGCTGTTGCTTTTCTCATCTTTTCAAATAAATGATTTGTCGGTCTGTATTATTCTTGTTTGTTTTTTTAGGAAGCGGCAAAACGCTTGCATTTGCAATTCCAATGATTCACTCTGTGCTGCAGTGGCAAAAATCAAATAGCTCAACAACCAGAAATGACAGTGCTTCTAAAGAGTCCTATCAGCATCATGATGAAACAAGATGGGAAAATGAGGGTGAAGCAGAAAAACTAACCCATCAGCAGGCTGAAGATAGCGGAGATGAAGACGATGCATCTTTCACAACAGGCTGTGTGAAGGTGCTGGAAAATTTTGAATTTGATTCCGGTGACAAGACACATACTGTTGGCTCCCATAAAAAGAGACCTCTTTTAGGACTGGTCCTTACTCCCACAAGAGAATTAGCTGTACAAGTAAAACACCACATTGATGCAGCTGCAAAGTTTACAGGTATGTAGACCCCATGGGCCATGTTCCAGATCACGCTGGGTTTGGATCTTGGCATTGGTGTTGAGCCAGAATGTGTGCCACAGTTTCTTTTGCATCATAAAATTGGGGTGGCTTTTGAAGGGTTAGGGTTCATAGTCACTAGTATTTGAGAAATGCATAGAGATTCTTCAATGAGATGCATGTGGAAGTAAATGGTTAATGTGGGATATTTTGCTTTAAAATGTTTCTTCTTTCAAATAGTTATTGACTCGTGCTTTAGCAACACAGAATCAGTACTAGATACCCAGCCACAGCTAACTTTGTCCTGGTTTTGGATAATGTAGGTTATATATAAAAAATAATTTATATATATATAATTTTTTTAAACATATGTATCATTATTTTTTTTGACATATATATAATCTATATGGATAATAGATAAATATAGATATATGTATCATTTTGATCTATCTATCAAAAAAAGAAATTATGGCCATAAATTTTAAGAGTAGAAGGCATTGCTGGATTGTCTGACTTACCTCCTGCAGCAGTCCGGCCACGGCATATTGCTGGGTAACATGCCTGATAAAAGCAATTTCATCCTGTTCCTTTCTCTTCCAAACCAGAGGTCAGCACATCTGTTAAGTGAATGAGTGAGGATGTGAAGCTGTTCAAGATGGGGAGAATTGGGAAACAAGTCCTCACTTCTCCAATAGTAGTAATTGTTTATTTATTGAAGAGGATATGTAGTGCAGTGAACTGCTTTCAAGCACATCTTCCTTTGGTGTCTACGTCCTGCTGTGCTCATCAGTCAACAGCTGATTACAAGGCTAATTTTAACTCCTAGCCTGCAATAATCAATTTATGTCTGTACAGTTCTGATAGGAGCAGTGCTATTTGTGTGTAAAAATCTGCTCCCCAAGTGATGCATAGTTGCTGCAGCAGGAGACAAAATGTTATGATACAGTTTTTCTTTATTGTCTCAAAGTGACTTTGAAAAAAATCCTCACCTGGAAGTAGTAGAAGAATTCACAAGTAGTAGGGAAGAGAGATCAGTGGTAGATGGATACTGGAGGTATCTTGCACAGTAGCATTGAGTTTGTCATGGGCCAGTGTATTCTTTGAAGTAAGGTGAAATAAGCCATCTGTGGAGTCTGTGCTTCCAAAGTTAAACTCCTTCTAGTACGTGAGCAAATTGCTTAAAGCTAACTTAGGATCTGCGCTACTGTGCAGTCCAGAGAATCATTAATTGGGCGGGAGCATTCTTGTTAGGATTATTCCATGGCAAATAAGCAGTCATTAGCAAGATAAGCATTTCTGAGTCTTATTCTTGGAGGGGCCTGCTGGTTATTCATAACAGGAACATGTTTGTTCATGCAGATAAAATTGACAAAACATAAGATTCTGAAGTATGGATAAACAAAGCTAACAGCTGTGGTGGACTTACATGATTCATCCTTCTATTGGAAGACAGGTGCACTAAAAGAAAGACTATTTTTGGCATCCAACTATAATGAGGATTTTTCTGTAAAATTGAGGGCATTGCTGAGTGTTCCATGTTACCTAAAACCCCTGAAGCTTCCTGGCCAAAATGCTTGCTGAAAGTTGCGGTATAGACTTTTTAAGATACTTGAGTGGATGTATGTAAATACTTTCACTGATAAATTAGTGAGATAAAAAATATTTATATGTTCTAGGCATTAAGACTGCAATTCTAGTTGGAGGCATGGCTGCACAGAAGCAAGAACGTGTACTGAATCGAAAGCCAGAAATTGTAATTGCAACCCCAGGCCGTCTGTGGGAGTTAGTTAAAGAGAGACACCCACATCTTTCAAATCTTCAGCAGCTCAGGTAAAGGTGCCTTTTAGACTAACTGCTGGGTACTGAACTGGGCATCACTGTATACTGATTATGTTTACTAACTGATTAAAAAATTTAGACTACATAAGAGTACTTATTTCTTTGCCAGAGTGTTTTGTTGAAATGCATGGTAGTTATATGGATGGAGGGAAATGTCAACTAAAGCCAGTAAGCAAGAACCTCATTTTTCCTTTAGAAACCTGATTTTTCAAAAAGAAATGTGGAAGGCTGCTGTAGCTACCCTGGCATACCTGGTGTTCCTTTCAGTTTTACATGCTGAACTTCCCATATGTGTTTAGCAGGAAGAGTTCTGTAGAAGTGTATCAGATTTGTATTTATCTGCACAAGTGTATTTTTTACTGTGTGTTTCCTATTTGACAGGTGCCTTGTGATTGATGAAGCGGACCGAATGGTTGAGAAAGGTCACTTCTTAGAGCTGTCTCAGCTGCTGGAAATCTTAAATGATTCACAGTATAACCCTCAACGACAGACTTTTGTTTTTTCTGCCACTTTGACTTTAGTCCATCAGACTCCCACAAGAGTTTTACAGAAAAAGAATGCTAGAAAGATGGACAAGAAGACCAAACTAGAATTGTTAATGGAAAAAGTAGGAATAAAGGGCAAACCCAAAATAATAGACTTAACAAGGAAAGAGGCTACTGTTGAGACTCTGACAGAAACCAGAATCCACTGTAATACAAACGAGAAGGACTATTATCTCTATTACTTTCTTCTCCAGTATCCAGGAAGAACCATGGTCTTTGCAAACAGCATAGACTGTGTAAAACGCCTCAGTGCTCTCCTCACAATCTTAAATTGTGATCCTCTTCCTTTGCATGCCAACATGCACCAAAAGCAAAGGCTGAAAAACCTGGAAAGGTTCGCTGAGCGAGAGAGGTGAGTTGTTTTCCTACTTTCTAGTAGAGAAAAAAAGAAATCATGTAAAAGATAGTGGGGAGAGGAAGCAGCTCTGTTAGAGTAGGAGCAGGTTGGGGGAGTTAGCTGGGGATGCGAGTCCCCCATTTGTGAGCCCAGGTTATTAATGATTAAGGATGAGGTTTCACAGGATGGTTGAGGTGATGAACTGGAGCAAGTTCAGTGGAAGGCCACCAGGATGGTCAATAGGCACTGGCTCTGCAAGGGGAGAGGCTGAGGGCACTGGGTTTGTATGACCTGGGAAAAAGACTTTGTGGAGACCTAATGGCAGCCCTCCAATATCTTAAAAGAAGGTTATGAAGAAGATGAAGCCAGGCTCTTTACAGTGGTGCATGTTAGGAGGATGAGGCATAATGGGTACAAGTTGAAACGAGAGGTTCAGGCTGGATATAAGAATGAGCTTTTTCTCTGTGAGGACAGTCAGGAATTGGATGAGGCTGCTCATTCTTGGAGGTTTTCAAGGCTCAGTTGGATAAAGCCCTGAGCAACCTGCTCCAACCTTATAGCTCATCCTGCTTTGAGGAGAAGGTTGGACTAGAGATCTCCTGAGGTCCCTTGGAGCCTGAATTATCCTGTGGTCTGGCAGCTCCTTGCTGCTGAAGGAGCTGTCACTTGCCCTGTTTTTACCTATATGCTTTTGTAACCATCCTGCACACTTCTCTGCCCCTGTGCCCTGGCTCTGCAGCTCATTTGATCCTTCTGTAAGTTGTTTCATCTCACTAAGCTATCAGAAAACTACTTGTTGCTGGGTTAGGGTTTTGCGGGTTTAGCTACATGAATTAGCTTCATGAGGGTCAGGGTGTCTTAGAGCAATGTAAGAGAAGGGGCAGTTGTGCCTTTCAGCAGCAGTGGGCAGTCAGGTTTACCCAGGCCTGTCCTGCCATTTTAAGAATTACTGTTTTCTGCTGGCTTTGGGATGGCCTTTAGGAGGAGGTTGGTGGTCACAGTACTTTCATAATCCAGAAGCCTCACATTTTAGTCCTGCTGTGAAGTGCTGCGTGCTGTCTGACTGTGTGGGAATTTGTACCTTGGTAATAGATTCAGGCAGGGAAAACAGAGGTTGAATTGCCATGATGGATCTACAGTATCCCTTGGCAAAACGTAGTATCGATAGCATTGGCCTAGGCCAGATGGGGCACATTCAGAGACTGCAGATTTTTCAAGGCAAGAAGAAATCTAATGAGACCATCTATCACAGCTTCCTGCAGATTGCAAGCCATAGAATTTTCTCTGTTTGTTTCTGCTTTGAACTTTGTAGCAACAGAGTATGCATCAAATGCCATAAAATCTTAACAAGTAAGTTCCTGTTACCTACAAGTAACTTGTTTCAGTTGCTGGGAGATTTTTTTTAAATGAGTTGTTCCATACCCTAGGGACACTTTTATCTCTGTAGTAGACTATTTATATAAAAGAATGCCTTTTTGAGTAGTTCTTCATTTCTAGGGGTAAGGAGAAATACTAATTGTGAGAACAGAATCCTGCCCCCCTCCGCCCCATTATATTTCTAGCTTTCAGTTTACAGAGAGAACTTACTTGAGAGCAACTTGGTAGAAAGTATTTCAGCCCCCAAAAGCTGTTAGTTAAATCTATAAAGTTAATAATGTGATTTTTTTTTTTTTTCAACTGGTGAAACTTGTAATAACCTGTCTGTCCTGCCAAAAGATCAACTGTGGTGTTAGTGGTATGGTCATATCAAGCTAAAGATATTTTTAAACCCAGCCTGGACAGAGCACTGAAAAATGTAGTGAAGGGGAGCATTCCCTACTTCCAAGTGGTTGGATTAGGACATTGCATAGTGATTTGAGCTAGTGTTCCTGTGAATTGGGAGAGAATAAAAGTATAGGAAAATGGGATCCAGCAAGGTAGTGAATTTCTTTATTGGAAGCAGAGTAGATCTGCTGAAGATAACATTTGCTTTTTTTTCCTCTTACTTTAAGAGTTGCTGTTTGACAACTGCCTCTGATGTACTATTGGGTATCGTTTTCTGTAAGGGTAAACAAGCACCATATTTCCAGCAGGTGATACAGTACAAATCTGTTTCTTAAATTGCTGTGGTAGCATTCTAGGTCACTGTATTTTATGTTCCTTGGCAGATTGTTTACTCTTCAATTTTATGTTTATTATCACTTTCTCAGCTGTGTCCTCCTGACAACAGATGTTGCAGCTCGTGGTCTCGATATTCCCAACGTGCAGCATGTCATCCACTACCAGGTTAAATATTTTTATTATTTTTGCTTTTACTGTTTTGGTTTTAAAATAAGCTTTTCCTGATCCAAACCCTGAACACTATAAAGCTGTGATTCTCAGTCGTGTGTATAGTATAGTCCCAAGTATAGAGATTTATTTAATCATTATTAATTTGACCGTCCTTAGCACTTTATACTTAAGGATCTCACTGCTGCAGTGACTGACTGTGGTGGGTAGCACTTCATGAATATGTGATTGTATATGAGAAATGACATAACAGGTATGATTCTAGTTGCTTTTTGCTTAACTTTGATATCCAGAGGTGTCAAATGACTCAGCCCTATAATTCTTCTCTGAGGACACATACAATTTTTTCCTGCTTTGCAAATGAAATGACAGAGGGTCAGAAGTTAGGAGAGACTCACAAAAGATTATGCAAGGAAGAATACTTGCATAAGTAAGCAGAGAACAAAAAGTGTCTCCAGACATCATCTTTTACTTCACCTTCAGCTGTGTTACATGCAGTGTACCATGTGTATATATAAGAGAATATTCTCTGGCATCCTCTTGGCCAAAGCATATCAGGCTGCTGCTAGCTTTCCATGGCCAGCTTCATGGTTTTTCTGAATATTTGCAGGTCCCTCGTACTTCTGAGTTGTACGTACACAGAAGCGGCAGAACAGCCCGAGCTGCCAATGAAGGCCTTAGCCTATTGCTGATCGGCCCTGATGACTTGATCAATTTTAGGAAAATTTATAAAACACTGGAGAAGAGTGAAGAGCTGCCATTTTTCCCAGTTGAAACCAAGTGCATGACTTGTGTCAAGGTAAAGAAACAACAATCTCTTTGCAGCCTGAGTAGGTGCTTGCTTACTTATATTACTGCATTGCCCATCATGTTCTTTCCAGGTTTTGGATAAAATTCACCCTTCAGGACCTGAATTTGCAAATGAAAGTTAATCACACTTTATCTTTTTCTAAGCAATATTTGTGATTTCTCCTCAATAACTGGCCCAAGAAGGGTATTCAAACATAAACATCCATTATGTTTTTCTTGCATATTGCTATGTAGAGCTTCTCCTGACTAGATTTCCAAAAACAGTACAGGGAAGCTAGTATGTTTTGTGGCTGGGGAGCAGGGATGGCTCTAAGTATGTTGGTAAAAGCCTCTTGTGTTAGGAACAGGCTAGAGAACAGTAGCAGGTGCAGGGATCCTCAGTGGTCTTCATCTGCCTCTTCTCAGCTGAAGTAGTGAGTTGTCTGCTTTTCTAAAAGTTCCTATACTGTGAGGCCACAGCACCACTGAACCCTGTCAAACCAGATATGTTTCCTTTTTTTAGGTTGTTGCCCATTTTAAGGAGAATTGAGTCATCCACTAACTCATAAGATGAGACAATGGTTAGGATTTACAAAATATATTTTAGAAAGCATCTAGTCACTGCATATTTTCTGCTTCTCAAATAAGAGGCCATTTCATGTCTCAGCATTCTCTTAACAGTTTGGGTGACATCAGCCATGTACAAATGGGACATATTTAAATACTGCATTTGACAGGAATCCAGCTGGGGTTGGAGTATCTGAATATTGCACGGTCATTGAGAACAGGGGAAAATGTAAGCAGTCAGATAATGCAACAGATATCTTCCTTATGGTATTTGGCTCATGTTTATCCAGTTGGCATGGACTGAGCCCAGGGTCTACCCCAGTGGTGACAGCGATGTCCTCACCTTGGGAATAATGTCAGCAAGTTTCAAAGCCCAGGCTTGCTGCAAATGGGGTATTTAGCGTGAATCTTTCAGGAGGTGCAGCTTTCTGAAAGAGGAAGAAAGTGGAAGAACTGCTTCCACAGACTCATTGTTCTCCTCTTGGTAGTAACAAAGAGAATTTGATTATTTTTTTTTCCTCATCTCCCCACCCCCCCATCTCCCTCCACCCACCAAATGTTTCTGGTTACTGGAAGAAATCTGTTGTTTTCAGAGTATTTCTTCAGAGGTCCCTTCTGTGTTTCTTCATGAGTAGTTCTTGGCTCTTATGCTCTGTCAATTAATGGACAAATAAATATTGTTTCCACACTTAAATTTTCCTGCCACCATCTCATGTCTTCTCTCTTGTCTGTAATAGTGCCCCTCTCCCCGGAAGATATGTCTTTAATTTCAATTACAGGCCTCCGGCCTCCTAGGCCCTTCATATGGTCAGGTCTCATTTACACTTTGCCCTGGGTTTAATCACAAAGCCATTGTAGTTGGGACTAATAGTGCTGCTCATTCTTTGTCTGTCGCTTTGGCGTGCTCTGTCCCTGGTTCTGCATGCCTTCGTTCAAGTTCAGGAAAAGTCTGAAGGGATTTCACACTTGAGAGGAATAGAATTGGTGAACCAGAGTAGAGGAGAGACCAGAAGAGGAGTCAAGTTTTACAAGGATGGAAAAACTATTTAAAATTTCTTGTAATGATCTAAGAAGAAGTGACTGACTTGTTTTATTAGTCAACTGCACGTTTAATTTCCTCTCTCTCTATGTTAATTATCCTGGCAGTTCTGGCTGGTGGTGTTACTGTGTAGCACCAGACGACTACCTTGGAGTGGTAAGGGTGTCTGGCACAGGGTTTGTTTTGTGCAGCTGCAGGCACATTCCGAACAGCAGAACTTGCTGCTGGGTTGATTATCATTTACTCTCAGTGCAGATTTTCTTTCCATAATGACTTAGTTATTTAAGACAGCTTGAAGGCTGCAGGTCAGGTTAGGTTTGCTGGACATCTTTGTTCTGCCTGTGTGCAGCTGAGAAGGACAGGACATTTTGTCCTGTGCCTAAACAAGATGCAGGTGCATTTCTGAAAACATGAGTAGGTCTTTCCTTCCATATGGCCTGCAGGAGCTTACTTCAGAGTGGGATGAAGCTAGGGGCTGCCCCTTATTGCTGAGACTAGTAACTTTAATATCCAGCTGTATTATATAAATATGTAACTTGGAAATGATTGGTATTTGAATCATGATTTGTCCTTGATGTCTCTGAAGCGTTTGTAGTGACCCATTTAAAGAATGAGGAGTTAACATTCAGGTATGTTTAGTAGTTGAGATGTTTTAGAAGGCAGATTCTATCGTGGAACTGAAGAAGGAAAACACTTTAGCAATGATGACTTGTCTTTATTACATGGGGCATCTGCTGGGACACCAGAAGTGAACAAAAGTGTCTGCACCTCAGTCGCATTATAATGCATGTTCTCAAACACTGATTCTGCTAAAGTGCCCCACATTTAAACCTGATCATAATGTCTAAAATGTACTGTTGTTGCAGGAGCGGGTGAATTTGGCACGGCAGATTGAGAAGGCAGAATTTTTCAACAGTCGGGCCAAGCAGCACAACTCCTGGCTCCAGCAAGCTGCAGAGGCTCTTGAGATTGATCTTGATGATGACATGTTTATGGGCAAGTAGAAATGCTTGTTTATGGGTATGCTCAGTCGGTCTCATAGCACTCATGTCCAGAAGAAGCCCCACCATGGCACAGAAGCTCTTAAAACCTGCAGAGCAGAAGGGGAAGGAAAGGAGTATCATTACTTATATACATGGTGTTGCTGATGTTTTCAGGATGGTTGTGCAGTAGCTAGTGCTGGAGCTGAGGAGGTGAGGTGTGACAGTTCTGGCAAGTCGCAGACAAGTCCACATGTTGTAGGACAAGAACAGTTTAGCTTCTGGCAAACATTTTAGGGTAATCTAACAGCCCAGTATGTCCTGCTTGAGTCTTGTCCCTTCTGTGTCAAAAGAAAAAGCTGTTTCTCTGCTACTGCTTATCTCTCCCACCTCCCTGTAGTCAAGCAGCAGGACAGGAGCCTGACAGCTCTGTGTAGGAACACCCAGGAAGCACTAGCAAACACCAGAAATTATGTGAGCCTTGTGTAGGTTAAGTTGTGTGGGCTAAACGGCCAATACTTCTATTCATAAGTTGCAGAGACTTTTGGTGGTGTGTTAGAAGTAAATAATTTCTTATATTTTGAAAATTAAATGTTCTACAGGCTGTGCCTGAGAGAGTGTGTAGGGCTGTGCAACTACAGGTGCCTGTTAGTTCAATGCCATGAAGTTTTGCAATGCTCAGATGCACTGTAAAATGGCACATTGTGTTCAAATGTTACGAGCTGAAGGTATAATTTCCTGCCAGTTCTTTGAAGGCATGCTGAATAGGGGTGCTGCCTGGGTCATTTCAGCTTAAGCTGTTTCTAACTTGTTAGCTGCTAAATATGCAGATGCCTTAATTTTGAAGCATGTTCAGATTAATTTTTTTCTTTCCTTTATTCATGACTGGACTAGCTTGTTTTCAACCACTTTGCAAGCAAGTACTAATCGTCTCTGTCCAAAGTGTTCAGGAGTGCTCTCAGATAATTAGCACTCTGCTGTCTTGTTTTGATATAATCCGAGTATGCTGTGTTTTGAAATGAGTTTCAAAACAGCACATCCAATCCAAGTAAGTTGTGGCTCTCAAGTGAAGCACTTTGTAATTGCCACACAGAATCTTGCCAGATTCATGCTTTATAATTATTCAGTCTCCAGTTCTTCCATAGCTTGTTGGAAATCTCAGTCATTCCTCCCATAAATGATAATGCCTCTTACACTGTTACAAAGGATTTAGTAATGTCCTTTCAATTTATATTACAGCAACCCTGATTTCATTTATTCTCTCCAGTTCAGGCCTCTGACCATATTAACTGTTTCCAGTCTTTTCTATGCCCTTCTTTCTCCTATGTTATTAAATCTGAGGACCTTATTGGTTTTTTTTGTGTAAGGAGAAAAGGGTTTCCTGTTTTACAGGTGCTGAAATGAGGCATGCATAAAGTAACAAAATACACAGAAGAGGCTTCTGCCTGAGCTAGAAGCCCTGGGTTAATACTTTATCTTCTGGGCCGCCTTTTCTTTTGTTCCCGAGTCTGTTCTGGGTTGAGAGCCAACTGAATGATTTAGCAAAATGATACCTGGCGTGTAGTTACTCAGTACTCAGGATTCTTGATCTTGTTACCTTGTGGACAGCCTGGGTGATCTGAAAGTGTCACAGATGACTGGAAGACTGTATGGGAGTTGAGTGACCTTGTTAGAGAGAGAAGGATGAGATTAGCATCTGCCCCTAGCACAAGAAAGGCCTGGTGAAAGAGGCCAATGCAAGTTCTTCTCTTGTTGTAACATTCTGTATCTTTGATTTCTTCCCCAAGGAAGAAAAGCTAGTGAGCAAGAAGAAAGCCAGAAGCAAAAGATGCTGAAGGGGATGAAAAAGCAACTAAAACATATGTTGTCCCAGCCACTGTTTAAAGTCCTTATGAAAACCAAGTACCCAACACAGTCTGGAAAACTACTCCTGCCTCAGACATCAGTGGCTATTTCAGAATCTGCTCTGGGTACCGTGTCCAAACAACAAGCGAAGAAGAAGAAGAAATCAATAAAATTAAATTAGATGACTGAGCAAGATCACTCAGTGTGACGGAAGCAAAGACAATCCTTATCAGAGCTGTCAGTGCTTATGGAGGAACTCAGCTAGAAGACACGTATTATTAGAGGATGTTGCCTGTGTCTTGGTTGTGCAGGCACAAAGCACAATGTTGATTTAAAGGGCTCTGTTAACGTGCGGTTAGTTACTGTTGAATCTTGTCTTGGATTTTGTTTTCTTACGTTCTTACTTATTTTTTCTTAGTCTCTGTATTAATAGAAGTTAATTAGTTTTGAAATAGTTCTGTTTATTACTCCTTTTTGTGAGATGGGTAAAAGTTACTGGGTAAAATTCACTGTGGGCATACTCTAATGATAAAATTTGGTTTGAATTTTAATGTCCTTAAAGGAAAGGGGAAGGTAGGCTGTATATAGTCCGAGTACAATCTGAGCTGGTGGTAATGGGAGGTTTGGCTTTTAGTGCAGCCAGTTCAGTGAGAAAGGCAGCAAATACAGGTAATGTTACCAGCAGGTCTACAATTCTGGTTATGGAAATCTCTCCCAATTTTCTTTCTCCTCTGATAATATTTCTCTCTTCTGTTCTCCACTGGGTCTAATTCCCTTAGTCCTGTGTTAATATGTTTTAGAATGGGCAAAAAAAGTTAAGGTGGCAATGGACCAGGACTGACCTTGGGAGATGTGTAGAGTTTTGAAGGAATAAGTGTTGCTACTCATTGTTTTATTAATTAATATTTGGAGTAAAGTCTGTATTTGAAAACATGTTAGAACCATGACCTTTGCTTTAATGGAAAAGGTGATGATGTTGTGAAATGTCGATTGCTTCATGATAATTATGCTTTTAAATCATTTTAATCTGACCTGGGCAAATAATTTTTAAAACTATTTTTAAAAATATGTCAGAAAAATATATTTTGAATTTTTCTTAAATTATATCTGCTATAAAACCCAAAGCCTGTGTCTGTTTTCAGTCACTTGGGATTTCTAAATTCCTCATGCCTGCTAAGCGCAAAGCACATCAGCTAAGGAGATGGGAAAAGCACCCAAAAGGTAAGACATAGCAGTGGGATCTGTATTGGTGGGAGCACAGGGAACCTTCACCTGCCAGCTCTAGATTGGGCTGAGATTTTGGGGGTTTTTTTCTCATACAGTATAGAACCAGTGTCACTGCCATGATAGGAGGCATCAGTTTATTCAGCTAGTCAAAGAGAAATTTGTGGAGTTCAGTGCCCCTTCCAACCACTTGCCAGTTACATGGTAATAGCAAACTCTTTAGTCTTTCATCTGTGTAAATAATTGAAGGCCCCTCTACTCCCCCATCTCTGGAGGGCTTTTCTCTTGCTTCCTCGCATTACTGAAGAGGTGTGACAATTTAATCATAAGCATACAGAGCTTATCAATTATGTATGAAGCTTTCCTTGCAATGCACTGTCTCATGCCCTTTGGAGTAGAGGGCGGAAGTTTTGGAGGGGGAAGAGATGGTAAGGTTCCGTTTCCTCACCCATGTGAGAAGATGACTCCATCTTTGGAGTTAATGTGACATCTGAAAAATAAAAGCAAGAATTTAAAGAAAGTTCCTTGTAAGGAGAGCCGAAAAAAGGAACTGAGCGAAGGTAAGCATGCCTTCATTCCTTTTCTGTGCCATTTTAATCACATTCTTACATTACACAAAGGAAACATGCATTGGTTTTGCATCCCTGAAGGGACTGAAGACCAGGTGGGCCTTTTCTGCGTCTTGTGATATATTTCTGCTTATGATTCATCAGCAAAATCAAGGCTGGATCCTGACACAAGAGCTCTGCATTTCCTCCCTTGTCTGAAAATCTGCGTGAGGTAAGACAGCTTTGGCAATTTCTAATTCCACGTAATCATGAGGAGAACTGAATTGGGGGAAAGTGAGAGTGTTGTTATTTCGTCTCCATCACTGCTGTGAAGTTTTTCAGTTTTTACTGTGTTTAACAACCTAGTTCTCACACTCCCACTCCTCTGTCTGGCCCTCAGCCTACTGTCTTGCTAAGTCTCCCCAAGGTGGAGCATGACACTTCTGCTCTCTTCCTCGCCTTCTTCATGCTCGCTTGTGGCGTGCTCTGCTGCTGGTTTTCTCCTGCAGCCTCTGCTGTGCTCAACATGAGCTCTCAATGCTTAATCTACTGATGCTGCACCCCCACAGGAGCTCAAGCTGAGCCTGGACCCTAAATATATCTCAGTGTCTTAAAAAGAATACTTGTCTAGCACTCTGAAAGCTCTCTTGTGGCTGCATGCTTTGCCTTGTCCTTATCTTAACAGGATACCCCGAGTCTTCTACCTAGAGGAAAAACCCTATACTTGCTTTAGCTAATTTAAACAAATTATTAAACTGTAACTGGAAAATATTACCACTTAGCTGCCCTCCTCCAATGTGAACAAGGTTACTGCAGGAAGAGAGGAACGCAAAGGAGAATGTTTTCTCCAGTTCTGATCATTTGCATGTGTCTCACTGGTGCAAATTAGACATGAAAAGTTTTACATCAAGTATATATGGGCAATTTAATTTTAGTATTTAATGAAATATGTAGCATCGAATGGTTTCTGGAATGCTCTAGTGGCACAGCAGTTATGCTAAGGCCTCAAACAAGTAATCGTGTGTTCTGTGGCAGCTTATGTCTGCTAAAATACCCATTAATTAAAGGACTAATTAAGTCTATTTAGGCTGTCACAGCAACTTCCAAGTAGATTAATAAAAGCATGAGTTCAGCAGTGTTGGTAGGGGCCAAGCTGGTACAGAACAACCAGTACTATATAACAGAAAACTGAAAACCAAACAGCTTCTGAGTCTTCATTTTTATTTTGTGACCACGTGGGGCCAGTTGACCTCATCCTTGCCGCAGAGTTCCTGGTCTGCCATACGCCTATCAAGAGAAGGAAAAGTCCTTGTAGTTTAAGACATCTGCTGAGGAGATTGTTTGGGCAGGATCTCACATGCTGGACAGCAAAGTTTCCTGACATTCCCCATGCCTTTTCTTTTTCCTCCCCTGCATGTTAATAAAACAGTAAGTTAGCAAAGCAGAAGCTGGAGTGCTGCCTTGCCGTATGCCAGCAGCCTGGGCACACGGCTGGCCATGGGGCACAGGGGAGGTTATTTGCACCTTACTGAGAAAGGGCTGGGTACTACATGCTTACCACAGTCAGTCTGTGTATCCAGGTCCCTAAGGGGGAAGGAAGATAGGAAAAGGACACTTTCTGATGATCTTGCCTCATACTGCCTGGCACCAGGAGGAAGATCTGGTAAGAAACACTGTGTTTTCTTGGGTGTTAAAACACTCACTGCTTTGTCCTGTGCTAGCAGGGTGCGTTTTGAGTGCCTGAGCAATTCCAGGTTGTTTGAGTGGCTTGGTGAAGGAAGGAGCTCAGAAGTCCATGGGTTGGGTGACTGGTAACAGACCGATAATGTAGCCAGCAATAATATGTAAGTACTATCCAATAGTCCTTGCAGAGAAGTAGGATGTTGTCAGAGGTCATAGGATTGGGGAGAAGAAAGGAGGCACCAGACAGAAGGACTGTCTTTTAGGAAATGGTCCTGATGCTGTAACCCTCTATAGATCCCTTCCATGCCCCCTTCTGATACTCAGGCAGATGTTGTCTGGTATTTTTCTGACCTGTGTGAGATTTCCCATTCCAGGTTCCTTTTGTGAAAGGTACTTTAAGGCGTCAGTGTTTTCTGAAGTCAATCAAAAGCTCCTCCTGGGGTTGGCCTTGCAGAGTGCGTAAGAAAGAGGAAAATAATCTGTGACTCCTGAGGGGAGTTCATTAGCCTGGGGAAGCAAGTGAACAGAGCTGCTTTGCTTGTTTGTCTTGGAGTTCAGCAGCTCTTGCTGTGAAGCTGGAAGAAATTGTAGCCTGTTTCCAGAGCAACCAACTTTAGGTGGTACAAACTGCCTAATTTCTGTAGGTGGGGGCTGTACTTACAGAACACAGACCCAAATCCTGGGTTGGAAAAGGAAAAAGGGCACTGCAAAGTGCACAGGGGCTTTAGTACCGCAGGGTTAATTAGAGTTCTGATGTTCTTTTATTATTGGTGTAATTATATCAGTCTAATCAGTAGTGTGGATGCTTTTATAGGAGTAGAGTTTATTTTCCTTTCCCCATGGGAGTACCTGTACCAGTATAAGCAATTTTAGTATTGACAGGTGTTACAGATTTATGCACGCTAGCCAGCATAAGCGGGTCTGACCCTAGGATCCCTCTGATTAATGTGAAGTCCAAGTGAGGTTTCCAATTCCTCTTTTATTATTTCTCAGGTTACAACTCGAGCTGGGTGCCTCTGGAGAGGGACCCCTACCGCAGATCCCACCCCTCAATTATACCCGTACCACCCAGCACTCGATCCCCCAGTCCAGTCACTTAATTCTGGTTGGTGTTCTCTTGATTTCTTGGTTTTCACTGTCGCTGGGCTGGCCTTCTTCTGAAGGTACATCATTGTCTTGGAATTGTTTCCTTGGTCCTTATCTTCTTCATTCTGCTCACATCTGCTGGATTCAGCTAGTTCTGTGTTAACAGCATTAGTTTTACCAAAAATTTTACTCTCAGTCAGCTCTTGTGGCCTAAGGCTTCAACTGCTTTAGCTACTAGCGCTAAGCTGCTAATGCTAAACGAGGCTATTCAGAGAGAAGAACAGTTAATCAAGTTTCTTCTATAACACAGGAATATAACCCTATTAGATTTCTGTACCAGTATTGGTAATAACAGTGCTGTAAGGGGCAAGGTATAAAGTGCAGTCATTTCAGACTGTTTCTTACAGTTGTTACTTCTAAGCTGGCTCAAGTGAGGTCATTTCCATCCTCTCAGTTCTGAGATGACCTCACAGTGTGGTTTTCTTGGCAAGTTAAAAAATTTGTGAGAATTAAATTTGCTGAAATATTTCTCACTATTTTTTTCTTTGTTTTCCTAAGTTCTCAAAATCTCCTAAGGTCCAGCTGGAAAAAAATTATTCTTGCACATATATACATGGAAAAACATGATTGGAAAGTATGTCCCTCTCATCACAGAAGTTTTAAAAAGTCTATTTTCTAGTACATCATTCAATTATATATGTATACACATACACAATGTAACCTAGCTTTTAGCTAATGCAACTACATATATTTATGTAAGAAAAAGTATTGTCATTAGCTCAACCCCCAGGAGTTGTCTCATTCATTAAAGAAATGAAGTACACAT
The DNA here is from genome assembly GCF_000737465.1 of Haliaeetus leucocephalus. Taxonomy (NCBI): domain Eukaryota; kingdom Metazoa; phylum Chordata; class Aves; order Accipitriformes; family Accipitridae; genus Haliaeetus; species Haliaeetus leucocephalus. The sequence continues at coordinate 12,636,294 of NW_010973368.1, read as the reverse complement.
TTACCAAATGATAAATAAATGTGAGAAAATGTTGTCATCACATCATTTCAAAAGGAACAAGAAAATCTCAGTGTTCAATCTCAACTAAATCTCAGCCAAAATAATGTACCTTCCTTTAAGCCTTGGAACAGGATCCCTGAGACTGACTTACCTTTCTTCGTCCTATTTGCCACCCAAGGACAACAAAAATGACAGTGGTTTGTTGGCAAAAAAAAAAGGAAAAGAAGGGAATCAAGACCTGATATTTGGAGCATAAAAACCAGGACAGTTTTATCAAGTTGAAATTCTATGTTGTTTTCTCCTATTTAAAATCTGATCAATGACAGCACAAAAATAAGCATTGAGTAACATTTCTCAGGAAATGTTTTATTTTAAAAGAGTACCATCATTTATCCCAGCACTTTTCTGTACACGAAAGTCTGGGTGTTACTAATAGCCAGGGGCAGCTTTCTGCTTGCAATGAAGTAAATGTTTGCATTTTCCATTATACTTCATTACACTGGAATGCTTTATTATTTAAAAAAAAACAAAAAAAAAACCAAACCAAAACCTAGACTAGGAAAACTGCCTCTTGTAAGGCATCAGTCTGACTGAGAAAGGTTTATCTGCTGTATGTCAGTGGAAGCTGTCTTTGTTATTCCTGCATTTTAATTAAACTGTTCCTCATAGACAGAGGGTTAAACCAGAATTCAGTTTGTGATGAATTACAGCCTCCCAGAGCTGGGTTACAGTGCAAAACCAAACAGCCATGAGACACTGGTTCCACTGCTGGGCAAACAATGCCATAAATAAACATTCCTGCTCTTTAGCATACTTATATTTCTGACTATTTTATATGCCCTGAAAAGCAAGGCAGGCTTTTGAATACATGGCATCATTTCCCCAATAGAGGACTAATGCACAGGTACACACAGGGCTGGTAAATGTGCTTTGCTCTACCAGACAGCCAAAGCGGAGGAGTTAGGGAGGAGGGAGTTCAAGAAAAAAAAATTCTGTGACTTTGCAATTGCTAGAACTACATGTTCTCCCTCTCTGCTTTGTTTTTTAAGCTATCAGCATAACTTTTCAGATGAGTTAATGTGAAAAGTAAACACTCATTTAGAAAAACTGATTAAATACCTTAGAGTGTTGGGGGGGAACTGGATTCGAGTGACAGCTTTACAAGTGGTGCTTGCCAGTTCCTGACAGCTCTCATTAGTTACTGATCCAATACTATTAATACAGCCAGAGCTGCTGGGTGCGGACTGGGCTTCTCTGTGCTGGTTGCTTAACAAGCATCAAGCAAAAGATTGTCCAAGTCCCGTAAGCCTGAGCCCATTTGAGTGTCAAACCATTTGTCATTTTAAAACCCCGGGAGTTCAGCAGGCTGCAGTGTCTAGGAGGTAGACAGGCATCTTTCTCAAAACATTAAAAGAATTCTGGCTTTATCTGGTGAAGGGTGGATATCAGGCATTGTGTTCGTGTGCCCCTTGCACAAAAATGCCACGATACTTCAAAAACTTTTCTCAGGCTCTTGAAGGAAACCTTCAAATTCAAAAGGCTGCTGCTGTTGTGAGAAGTAAACAGGTCTCTCTGCTGTAGCCATTGGCTTTATCCATCCTGGCAAATCTGATAGTACATTTTTCCCTAACCAGCACTGAATTTTAAGTAAATAAACTCACTTTGCTGTTGGATTATAAAGTGCACAGCACATTGTAGCAGTGGATAAATTGAGAGATAAGCTGGTACAGTGATTAACTCCCATATTAGTTGCACACAGAGGTCTCTTATGGAGATACTGTTTTGTCCCATGAAGAAAACTTAATGAGAGTGATGCTTCTGTGAGCAGTTGTTATTCTGCTTGTGGACTCCTACCTCCTCCTTGCAAGAAGGAACTGAAATATGGTAAGATGAAAGGAAGCGCCTTGCTCTTCTCTCAGTTCTGGTTCAGTATCATATCTCCCAAGTCCCTCACCACTGGCTGTAGTTACCACCCCACCTTTCTGCCCCAGTTTCCTAGGCATTATCACAATAACAGAACATGAGTTGTTACTCTGTCTGTTGTTGGTTCTTACCATGGCTCAATATAAATCCCTATCAATCCCTCTCTTCTTTCTACATTTGCAGTTTTCTGCATATTTATTTATTCAGCTTTTGCACTAAACCCAAGTCTTGCCAGGTGTTGTTGCATTGCAGTGATTGAGAAGACAAGAAGAGTTCCTGAAAGACAATAAATACTCACAGTAACTACATTCCTGATAATTCACTTCATGGAAACAATAACGGAGCAAACATCTAAGTTGTTAAAATGTCTCTTGTTAACATGGTATTTTTTAAAAAATTCACAATAGGACATTGCTGTTTGAATTTAAGCCACTAATGCTAGGGGATTCCTAGTCCGGGTGGTGCATTTCCCTTCAGTGTCTTCCTCTTCCAAGCAAAATCCTCTGTACCTGCCTGTCGGCTCCTCTCTGGAAAGAGCCTCTTCAATAACCCTTTTCCCAAGCATGCAAGAGCATGCTAAGGGGAGCTAAGAGAGGCCCTAAGCTTGGCCTTTCTTCCTGTTAATCCAACGTTAACGCAATAGCTATTTATATTGCAGAGACCTGCCATGTTTCCTCCCCTGTACAGCTAGCATACCTTGCCGCTGAGCGGAGCGAAATGCCGACTGCTCCTCCCGTCACCCTCCCACTGGTGACAGCTCTGTGTCAGAGCTGGCCTCTGCTGGCACCTACCTCCACCTCACCGCGGCAAAGAGGAACAGAACTGGGGGAAGACTTGGGACAGACCAAAACATTGACACAAAAAGAGAGAGGAGGGGCTTTTCTGGGACATTGGGGCTTGTTTCTGCTCTACTTCATGCTCCACTGGCCACAGCTGTATACAAGTAGGAAAATTTCCTGGAGTCTTGCTGATTTCTCAGAGTATTACCTTTGCCCACATTTTGTCCCATTTTCTGCAACTGGCTGTTGCTCCTTGGCTTGTTTCTCTACAGGAAGGAGTTTCTGGCCAAGCCGCTGATCCGTCTGGCTGTTGGTAGAACAGAGCTGCAGCCACCAGCCGTGCTGCGGCATCGCCTGGAGGCGCATCGGGCAGGGGTGCTCGTCTTCAGCACCTCTGCTGCACGTTACTCACTGCCTTAATGCTGTGTTCAGCTGCTCGAGCCCTAAACACAGCAGCCTGGCTGTGCCGTCTGGTTTTTTTCAGCCGTACTAAAAGCATCACATGGCATTAAAGATATTTCAGGCTGTTGTGTGTAGCAGCTTTGATATGCTTTTAGGTTCCCATCAAAACGTCAGTGCCGTTTGCAGGAGTTTTACTTAGCAAGTGACTCTCCTGTTTTGCACGTGTTAGGCAGAGCTCACGGACACCTTGTGTGAACAGGTCAAAGGCCTGCCCAGGCCAGTACCCTGGCCCCTGCAGGAGGCAGCAGGTTCCGTATTTCAGGGAGCGTACCGATGCTCTGCAAACATCAGGGAAGGACTTTTCTGTAATCCTTAAGCCTTTTTTGTGTCTTCTGAAGCCATGCAGATGCGATGTCAGATAAAATGCTCTATTATTTCTATTGGCTTGGAAAAAAAAAATCAAAACTCTGTTGTCTCGCTTAAACAGTTATAGTAAAATTTAGACTAACTGGAATTGGTGGGTTGGGGGGGGGTGATTTAGTGTTGGGGTTTTTTTTTCCTTCCTCTGTGTGTGTGGTGACTTTTTAGATTAAAACATCTAGATGATCCTTACAAAATTCTCTGCTACAGCAGGAACCACCAACACCAAAGATGCCTTTTTTCCTTCGCTCTCTTCTGGTCACACGTAGTTTTGGCATCTTGTACTGAAGATCCTGTTCGCTGCCAATAGGTGAGTAAGGGTTTTGTGGGCTCTGATAAGCAGAGGCCATCATTCTCATGCAGACCTGTCTGAATAGAGGCTTATGAAAGCTGTGATTAAATAGAGGCTTATTAATTAGAGAAAAGGCAAACATATTAAGGCACATCATGCTTGATTTACCTCTGGAATAACAACTGCAACATCAGTTTTAATGGACCTTTGTGTTTTCTCTCAAGAGGGAAACATCCAAGTGCTTTGAAGTATGTAAAAAGACATTGATGGAGTTTTGAACGCTTTCTGAGTTGAATTTCATTGCATAGTTCTCAGAGGGCAAAACTACAGCACTTTCTTTTTGTAGGTAACAGGAAAAGAGATGGGCAGAAGCATCTTCCCTGTGTTCGTCTCTCCCTAGTGTTTAAGGACTTGACGATTGTGTGCCTATGGATGCAATAGACTTTGTGATTCTTCCTTCTCAGGTGTATCTTTACCCAGCTAAAGTTATTAGCAATTAGCCAACTAATGACTTTCCAGAATGTCTTTATCACAACCATGGGCTGCTCCAAGCGGGACGTTTCGGTAGTGAGGCCGAAGGGACGCTAGATGGCACAGAAGCACTTGCAAAGCGGGAGGGAGGCTGGGCTGGGCTGGGCTGGGCTGGGCTGGGCTGGGCTGAGCCTCGGGCACCCTCCCCTCTCCCGGGGGCCGAAGCGGGGCCGCTGCACGGCAAGCGGCGGGCGGCAGACGGAAGGGACTGGGACCTTGTAATTACCAGAGTAATTGTGAACCGTCGCTGTGATTGATACCCTCTGCTTCGTTAGCCTCGGCAAGAGGTGTCGCGGGCCAAGTTTATGTATCCGTAAATGTTCCTCTTTGAGGCTCGCGGGGGAAATGAGGAGCATTGGGTATTTGCACAGCCCCTTTTACTTGCCCAAACTTCCTTTATTTTGGTAACTCGTTTCTCTCAGCACCAAGAACATGAAGCAGCTAGACTTTAGCCTCGCTTAAATGCTGTCTTTTGCATCCGTTTTGCTCTTGTGCACTCATGTTGGTCTGTGTACGTTCAGTCCCGGAGATGAAGGTGATCACAGTTGTCCTTTGTACTCAGATGAACAAACCCCTGTTACCGTTCCAAAGCTGTCCGGACACAGCACTTCTGGATTGTTTTCCCCATCTGCCTCCTGCCTGAAACAAGGGTATTTTAACTCTCCACACTTTTATTGGTCAGTGGCCTCAGCAGACACCTCTTGTGGGTTTCTTTTTTTCGGAAATCTCGCTCAGATACATCACTCATTGGTACTTACACTCTATAGACTCCTAATTGCGTGGGTGCACTGGGTGCGTGCAGTGGGGCTGTTTGCCAAGCACATCTTGGGGGTGGATATCCACAGGTATGACCCAGAGGTGGCATTGCTACCCTCTGGTGGGCTTCCCCCAAGAAGCTGAAGCAGCTGGATCCCAGTTTGCTCAAGTTCTGCTGGTGCCTGCAAAAGTACAAACCCAGGGAAAAGCTGTCAGGATGGGCTCTCCAGCCAAGTCCCCATGTCCCTCTGGGGCATTAGGCACAACCATGAAAGACAGCAGGGGATGCTGCCCACAGCACCTGCCCTCTCCTGGCTTTAGTTTCTTGGTCTTCCTCTAAACACTGACAGTGGAAGAAGCCAGGCCATAAAAAGCGTGAAACAAATAGAGCAAGTACAACGTCTGCTTGCACCTGATAAATGCTCCCATTTTTCAGCAAACAATGATTTAGGGATTCCCACTTCTTCACTTAGTCTCACACTGCAGTCCTGGAAAGCCTGTTCGAGAGTTACAAGAACCCTTTTGTGGGATGACTGAGCTGCAGCAAGGTTGCAAAAATATGGGAAGCTGCTAGATTCAAGTCATGACTGTTACAAATATGGAGGATATTAAATTTAAGAGGAATCTACCAGATACTTGGTCTTAATTGTTACTCTTGAGCTTCATAAGCTTTTATACAGTCAGTGCTCGTATTCAGTTTTATGTACTTCTGTTGCCTGAGAGTAAATCAGTCAGTACTTTTTTGCTGTCAGTATTCAATGTTTTCAGTAGTTTTCCCAGTTCGTAGGGCAGAAGCCCTACTTAAAGTTTTCAGTTCCTGCTCATGTTCCTATGAAGGGGTGAGAGTATGAATCAAAAGTAGGCTGGATTTAATGCAATCCTTAACATCAAACACTATCCAGATTTAATTCTCTCTAACACATTCACTGAGTGACAGTCAAATAACACAAAGATGCTTCTTCAGCTAGGAAACTGAACTGAACTACGATTACACATGTTTAATCCTATAATGTTGATATGATAAGTATCTTGTTTTAATGAGATACACATGTACCAATTCTGTAGCTGCTGAGGGCATGCAGCCGTTTGGCAATAGGCTGATTTGTGAAATGCAGGAATTGCTGTTGTGGATTGCAGCAGTAGACCAGCTTCCATCTCTGACAGCGGTCAGAAGCAGCTGTTGAGAAGGAATATTGCAAAAAAACCCAACAACTGGCAACAGGAAGATGTAGGTTAATCAGTCCACCATAGAGGTCTCGCACTGATCCCAGAAATTAGAGACTGGAGTAATCTTTGAAACACAAGATTCTTCATGTCTGGTGTACTTCATGAGAGACTGATTTTTATCCTATTCTCTTCCCATTCCTTTCCTTCTCTTTCCCTTGTCCCTGGAGAATATATTTTGGGTGGAAGAGATATGGTTGTTCTACGCAGAACACAGTACGTGATGGGAAAAAAATCTCTTTTGAGGATGATGATCTTGCTTCATGAATACAAACTCTTTTTTTAAGCAGATAGTTTTGGAAATAGATACAGCTTCATCAGATTGCTATCTCACTAGCTGACGCCTTTTTATTAGTGTAAAAATAAAACACAGTCTTCTTGCTGCCTTTTCCATTAAGTAATTAAATTGATAGACACTATACAAAATCTTGTTTATGATTTCAACATTCTTGATGGCTTTTTATACTCACTTAACAAAATCAGTCTTGCTTAAAAAATATAAAACTTCAAGTGTTTGACCCCATTGCTCTAATAATGAGTGAGCTTCAGATTAAGTTTCAACAGTATAAAACAAGATTTTAATTGCTTGGTTTGAACCAAATCTGTATTTGTCTCTGTCTTGGATCTTGGGCTTGGTATTCTGTATATTACTGTATGCCTTTGACCTCTCTCCAGGATAGGGTCCCTGCATGAAGCACTATGTGTGCAGGTAGTAAGCAGAGCCAACCAAAAAGTGAGAGGTCGTGGGAAATCTTTAGTTTTTTTATAAAAAAAGCTGGGTTTGATCCAAATTGGGTGAAAACCAACATTTTTCTGAATTTCCAGCAAACAGAAGCCTCCGCAGTCTGTGGCATGGCTGGCTGGAACTGATACACTTGTAGTTCCACTGCTAACAGCATCTGCCAGTGCCCCAAGCAGCTGCAGGAGGCTCCCGAAATCCCCACGCTGGGGCAGACCTGCTGGCATGTCAGAATCCATCAGCCCCAGGGTGGGTGTCAGGAGCACTTGTGCTGCAGCCACAACCTGTCAAACTGCCTCAGCTTCAGTAAAAATTTATCAGTTAGACCATTGCCTCTTTTACCAGTAAATGCATTATTTTGTTCTACCTTAATTTGGCTGATCTGAGGTTAACTGATGTTCCTATCCAGGCTTTCTAGTCCTTTAGGAACACAGTCCTTAGCACCATGTATTTGCTGTTCTCATCATCTCACTGCTATTCTCCGGGATATCCAAAAGGCGCTTCTCCACTTAGCTATTCCAGGCACCTTGGAAGCTGGCAATGCCACCATCTGTATGGACGAGTCCTCTTCCTGCAACCAGTTATACTAAGGAAGGCAGGCTTCCGAGGCGGTGGTGTGAATTTACCATTACTAACAGTCTGGTTACTGCAAGTGTCTTAACTGCAAAGCTTCTGCAGTTTTTCAGAAGCCTTAGTGGATTAGCCTTAATATTCCATTAATATTCTTTTACACTTTTTTCTTTTGTGCTGTTGCTTAATTGCTCCCAAAGACTGTGGCCACTTCATTTTTTTGAACGTAAGATTTTAACTTGAAGTTGTTGTTCAGTTTTTGCAATAGAGTTTAAATACGACCAGTCAATTAGCTCTCCAAATCAGCAGTTTTAAGTCAGCACAATTACTTCCACTGTATAAGGCAGTAAGCTTACTCTGCTATAATATGGATAACTATGTGATATAGGAAGCACTTTATAAGTAACATGCCTGCTTTGCATTTCTGCATTATGCATTTTTATCCCAATGTATCCCAAGTCACCAATATATCCTAAACTGAACCATGCAAGCTATTGTTCTCAGGGAAGGGAAGACCACATCTTAGGTCACGACAGTCCTCCTGACTTTCAGAGGAAAGAAAAAGTTCAAAGCATCCATCCAGATGTAACACAGCTGGAATGGTACTGATGCCCCATTATATCCCCATTTCACTGAACTGGTAAAGCCAGCATTCAGTGGTTTCTTAATAGCATTGTTAAACACTTCTCTGATTCAGAAGTGTATTGATTTCTGTGTACCAACATGGAATGTAGCTACTGCTCACTGTAAAATGGGGTTAATTCTGGAAATAGGCTCGGTAGCAGTGGCATGGGAGAGAACCTACACAACATTAATGCAAACTTTCTACAAATAACCTTGCCATCCTCCTGAGGCCCACACTAAAAACAAACAGCTTTGCCAGAGCCTGGAAAAGTCTAATTCTTCTTTTAACTTGTGTCTTTTCACATCATAAAGCAGTCTGGAGATTTCAGACCTACCAGCTTCTGCCAATGATCTATTAAACGAGAAACAACCCTTTCATGTAGAGAGCAGAAAATGAGCGGTTGCTTGCATGATCCTGTTTTAGGGAAAGAAGATAAAAATGTGGCATAACCAGTCAGATAAGCTGTGCTGCCCAAGCTTTGGTTACTGCTTTCTTCCATTGCCCGAGATGTGAAATTTTGATGCTAAGCAAGATCTTTTCCGAATTCCCAGCAAAGCTGTTTGTTCCCTGTAGAGAGGCCAGTCGTTAGTTCAGGATCTGGATGGTCCTGCTCTCCCCATCCCTCTCCCCTCTTTCCTCCCTTCCTCTTGCCAAGTAAACAACTACAAGCCTCAGCAGGGTCACCATTTACTTTCTCTCTACAGATTCTGGCTGGCTGCTGGAGAAAAACTATGGCTCTAAACTGACTGTGACCAATGATAAATCACGGAATGGGTCTCCTTTTCAGTTGTGCTGAATCCCCTTTGAATTGCTCCAGCAGCAAATGCACCTGCTCATGTCCTTTCTGAGACGGGTTCTCCATGGTGGGTATAGCTGCAGAACCACCTCTTCTGCTGGGGGATGCCCGGTGGGGAAGGGGAGCGGAGGGCTGGGAGTCTGGTGATCCCTCTTCAGCCCAGATAAGCTGGGCTAGCATCAACAGCATGTCCATCCAGTGGGCAACGATGAGCAGCTGAAGGCAGAAATCTCCATGGGAGCTGGAATAAGACAGTGGGGAACTGCAGGTGAGGAATAGCAGCACTTGGTTGCCGCTGCCCTGCACCCAGAGCTGCTTGGGGCCAGTGAAATTGGTTGCATTTTACACACTGCACAGGCTAAACAAAGGTGCAAAGAGGAGGAATGAGATGTTTCTGAGTTTTGTCCATGTAATTGTCAGTGCTTCTGATTTATGCCAGAGGAACCAAGTCCAGCGTGGGCACCATTCTGCCCTCGTAGGCCTGTCACAGAAACAAAGACCACAGCAACTTCAAACATTTGGTTTTCTTATAGAAAAGGGATTCAGGGTGGCCTGAAGAAAAGAATAAGGAAACAAAAATGATATGCAGCAGTTTACAGTTTTAGCTGAAATCCTTTGACACATTTTGGTAGGAGAGGGGAAGCGAGGGAAATTGTTGCTGAAATGGAAATGTCTCATTCAGTGGAAAATTCTGACTTAATTTCCAAAACCATGAAAGACTGCAGTCAAAACAGGAGCTGTAATGCCTCCTAAAAGTCGCATTTTACATTTGCAGCTGTCATTCTCATCGTAGGGCTGGGATCCTGAGATGACCCTTCAGCGTCCTCACCCTGGGAAGCCCTGACCTTTAGTCTAGTCTAAAGACCCCGTGACTTTCATTTTTTAGGTATTTACATATCTGTTGTAGTATCTCAAAGGGCAGTTACATTTTCTATCAAAACCCACATTTTTGGAAAGTCTTGTTTTCATTCAGAAGCAGTTTCAGCATTAGCAGTGCCTATTAGCAGTGGTTCTGTTAACAAGATTCACTCCCAGACTGGTGCATGGCAGCCTTCTCTGTGGGACTGCTGCTTTGTCCTTTCATCTGCACGAAGCTGGCTTTATCCGCAGTGATAAACATGGGAGGTGAGACCCATGCAGCAGTCTTGGGCAAGGATGCTAGGAGAAAAGAGAGGGTGCCAGCAGATGGGCAGAGGCAGCCAGAATGAGTAGGGTGTACCCAGTCACATTTTTAAGTCCCAGTGAAGCTGATCACGTAAGATACCCATGATACTACCCACGGTAAATGAAGCCTTGCAGAGCTCTGTGGTGCTGGCTGTCCCTTCCATCAGCAGAGCACACTGCCCCTCAGCTGACTGACCTGGACAGAGTTACTGGGGTCATGTTTTCACATGCATAAACTGTTCTTCAATCATTTCTCTTAACACATCAGCAACAAAAACACTTGCCTTCCTCAGGCCTTTAAACACTTTCTTATTTTCTTCTTCATCTTACTGTACAACTCAGTTTGCTGTCGGTTGTTGTTCTGACTTTGTCCTGGGTTTGTTGTACAGTAGTTTGTTGTAAAGGGGATGTCTTTTAAAGGTTTCTAGGCTGTGAACTGAGCTTTGATAATTCCTATTTATCAAACACTATCAGCTTCCAAGTACTATTGAATTGAGCCTTCAACACCAAAGGACAATCCATGTCCTCCAGATGAGCACAGGTGGGGTGGTTTTGTTTTGGGGTTTTTTTATACCTGTACAGCCCATGGGGGTACTGGTTCATTTGGGGTCTTTAACTGTACAGCAGCACTATAAGTAGTAACTATAGTATCAGAAAATCATTAAAAAATCTGAAATGTGGAACTTAGCAGAATCTGGGGTGACTGAGTCAGTGAACTGCTACATCACACTTTTCTGAAAGAATAAACAATTGCTATTTGTTTTCCAATGGACTGACTGGATAGATATGGGGCTGTGGTACCAGCTGGAGAAAAGGTATTTTTCTCATCCTCTGTGTGAGCAGAAGGCAATTTTCATACAAAACGTCATCCAGGGCAGTCCAGTGAGCAGCCCGGTCCTATCCAGCTCACTGTCTTGTGCTTTGGATGAAGAGCCATCTCTGCTGCACCCTCCCTGGAGAGCATGGGGGGACCAGAGACAAGCCTCTCACCAGCAAGTGCCTATCCAGGTTCTTGGCACCATGAGTTCCCATCTCCATGTGGCTTTAAGGGACAGCCACGTTGATATGAAGGTGGGATTATTCTGTTTCGGGCAATGGTATTACATTGCTCCCTGCTAGCGGCTTTCCAGATTGAGAGGGGGTTTGAAATGCATGTGACAATACAGTGCCTCTTGTGAGAGGAATGCGCTGCTGGGAACTGAGAAATGCAGGTTCAAGTCCCCAGTGTCCCACGTCAGCTATTTAGCATGATTTAGCCAAAAAAAGACCTGTGAAGAGGGACCTGATCCCAGAGCTGGATACTTGGTTCCCTTTGCTCAAAAACCCCACACTCACTGTAAGGTATTACCTAAAGATTGCTGCTAGCGACATTATGGAAAGAGTTTGCGTGATCTCCCTTACCTTCCTGTAGCTTGGGCAGTGGATTTGGGATTGAAGGGAGGTGGTGTTTCCACCAAGGAACCAGGGCCACCGGCTCCCAGCCCTACACGCAGCCAGCCCCAGAGCAGAGCAGAGCAGCAGTCACTGATTTTTTTAAAGCGCTGCAGCACAGGGACACCGTGTTCATCTCTTATCAATGGCATGGTGATTAGAAAAGAATCTGAGGCTCTTTCCCTGTCCTCAGGTTGATAGGTCCAAATTACTTTTCACGGCAGGGCCTGGGCAAAGGCGAGGTGGAGGCAGCACCAAGCCCTGCTTCGGCAGCTGCCCGGGGTGGAGCTTGGGATTCACAAGGCGGGAAGGGAGCAGGATCTGCAGCACAGCGGTGGAACATTTTGGAGAGCATGTGTGAGTCTGCACTCTTGGGCTCTGGGCCCAGCTCCACATCTGCCAGCCGAGGCACCAGTGCTAGCTTTTACCCCCGTTTGCCTACCTGTCCTAAAGGTTAGCATCTTTGGCACCAGTGCCACTCCTTGCTGAGTTTGGCAATAAGCACAGGGCATGAACAGTAGTCAGCTGCTCTCCCATAGGGCTTTTACTAGTTGGATACTTCTTGGTGACTCAAGGAGGGCTGGTCTTGAGGAGTGGTTTGATGCCAGAGCTATTAAAACTGATGCTACCTTTGGACAGAGACAAAAGATGAGTTTGAGGCTAGATCTGAAGGAACTTGATGCTGCCTGCAATGAGTGCCCCTAGCTTCATCAGCTGGTGAGTCACTTAGGAGTGTCAAATTCAGTGACTCTTAGGAAACAAAACTTTAGCAACCAGCTCTCCTGTTCAGACTGGTGTGAGGGAGAAGCCAGGGGCTTGGTTCACTGCAGCCTCGTGCAAAGCAGTGTCACATGCTTCCTTGCCAATTTGGTAGTGTTTTCCAGCAAGCTTGTTCTAGTATAGAGATTTGGCAGCCTGCAGGAGAGCTGTGAATGGAACGTGCTGTTACAACATTGGAAATCTTGGGCAAGACGCTCACCAGGCATAAGTCTGTAGAGCCCCTGTGTTTTATAGGTAATAAATCATCTACAGAGTGATGGACACTGTGACAACACAGTGCAGTGTGTGTGTTTACTGACCAGTACCAAAGTACTGCCATGGGATCTGCCATGCTGGGTTTGCATCCTGACATTTCTTGCTCCTCCATTCCTGCTCACATCATCTGGCCCTGGAGATCCTCTGCTCCTGATGCCCTCCTCTACCTCTTCCATCCCAGAGCTGAGGAGCCCCCCAGGGTTGGATTGCCATCGGGGAGGGAGTGTAGGAAGGAGGATTAGTGAAAGACGATTGCACCCCACTCTCCTCTTTTGGCTGCCGGTGCTCTTGGAGCTGCCGGCTGGTGTCAGCCCCTGAATAATGGCCTGGGGAGGGGGCTGTGTGCACTGAGGGGAGGGGGGTGAGGGCCAGACTCAGCACAGCCTTATTTGGCTCCAGGTTCAGGGGGAATTTCAAGAGACTAGTGTAAACCCCATAGGCAAAGTGAGCTGGATGGAATGAGGAGCTAGTGTGAGGAAACCAAGAGGCCAAATGCCTCTGAGCCCCACTGCATCACACTGAAAAGCCTCTGAAGTATCCCGATGTGGTTTGTGCACTGTGAGTGATTCCAGTAGCATCACTCATCACCATTCCCACGGTGATTCGGTATGTAATACTCTCTCCATTTTGTAACCCCTTCTTTCTCCCAGAGAAGAAGGGACTACACTAATTTCAAAGTGGATGCCCTGAATCAGAGTGCATCAAAATATACATTGATCCCACTCATTCCCAGCACAACCACTGTAATGTCAATGGTTTTTATTACCAGTGTGTTTCCATTATACAGCAGTTACATCTATTTTTACGAAGCTTGAATGTGCAGGGAAAACAAATGAAAAAGAGCATTAGAAGAAGAATTAGTTAAGAAAACCAGCTAGCCTGATGCTGAGGTTAGCAATCTTAATTTGTTGAAGCAGCAGTACATTAATCTAAAATAGTGCCATGTGAATGCTTTCCACTTTTTCTCACCACATTGTATTATTCCACCATTGCCCACCGGTAGCTTGTTTTGTACCTTCTTCATAGCATCTTGCACTGAATCTAGTCTCCAAAACCAGTCTACAACTTTCCAGATTCACCAGGCTGTGTCACTAAGTGTATGACAAGAATTTTTTCAGAAGTGAATCCTGGTGATGAAAGGAGAGAATTCCTCTGCGGGAAACCATTAATTGCCTCAGGTCCCCTCCTAACCTACAGGATCTGAGTCTACAGCTCTGCTTTCCTCAGCCTGTGCTCTCATCATAGTCTCATCCTGGGGCTGTGCTGCCCCTTGCAGGCACACACTGTAGCCAGGAATGCAGGCAGAGCGGATCAGAAAAAGTGAAGAAAGGAGTCTGTTTCTGTACCCCATTAACTAGTCTTGGACAGTACTGGGATTATTTATTGTTATTAACATATCCTACCTTCAGGATTTCCTGCCCTTGCTATAAAATGCATATAGATGCAGACTAGGTCCACGATCTGGGTTTTGAGACCATAAGCTGAACAGATTGCCTCCTTCCTCTTTATTTTTGCAAGGTAAAATAATTTGTCTTGTCTCAGTAGGGCCAGGATTTTGACTGAAGACTGAGAGCTGAGGCAAAGTTCAGAGTTAGACCCAAAGCTGTAACAGCTTGGGAACTGTCTTTGGACGCTGTTCTTGGCCTTTTCCCTGGTGCCTCCTCTGACCAAGAACTTCTCTGTGTCTCTGTTATCTCTCTGTTAAGACAGGATTATTCTGCTAGACCACTTTAATACAGGGCTTTGGGAGAGGCTGGAGAAAGCCCTTGAAATATTGATGGAAAAACCATTGCAGTTCTCACTTTCTGGAAATGTCCATATATAGCTAAACTTAGGCAGTCTCCAAGTGGATTTATTTATCCTAGCAGACTGTGTGCTCTGTGGCTTTCTCCAATGATACTCAGCTCCTCAGGTTTACATTCCCAGGAGCTGAACCCTGAGAAGATCAGCTTTGAAGAACATGTTGTGACATATCTCAGGCAAGAAGTACAAGTCTCCCTGTCCTGGCTTTATATCCTGTCTGTTGTCAGATCACCTAAAAGCAGCCTAATCCACTGCTGTTAGTGTTACAGACCGGCAGCAAGACGAGACTAGCAATGCTTTGTGCAATGTGCATACCACGCATGCATAGGTGCATGTGCAGCTGCTGATATATAACCCTTTTTAGCACCTTTACCCCCAGTATTTCAGTTGTTTAATGTATCTATTAACTTTCAGAGAAAATGTGAGAGGTGGAGAAATATTGTTCTTTGTGGGGAAACTGAAGCGTGGCATCCGGTGGCTTTTTCCCAGTCTCTTCGTAACTTGCTGGTAAAGCTGAGGGACAGTTTGGATCTCAGCTGTTCCCAGCTGCTTGTGCAAGACACTGCCCGCTGCTGCGATATTGCTGGTGTTGTCAGTAACGCTGCTGGTCTGGTGGTACCGCGTTTGGCAGAGTGCTTTGGTGAGCAGGGCGAGTCGCTGGCAGTTCAGCTGACCGTGGGGTTGCGCGTGCTCCTCACGGAGGAGTGCCACACACCGGCCGTGCTCAAAGCCTGTTTGTTACTCACCTGCCTCGTGTCCAGGCTTGACAGCAATCCCACCTCCCGCCAGGGCCGCCTGCTGTGGGGTGGCTGACAGCAGCCTGCCTTGTTCCTGGCTCTGCCCGGGCACAAAAGCCCTGTGTGAATTTCTGGCCCCCCGCAGCAAGTCTAGGATTGCCAAGTTCCCGGAAAAGGCCATTCCTCCTGTGGTGAGAGAGCAGGGTTCCAGCCCGGTACAGATCCCTTTGGGAGATCCTCTTTTTCTTTTGGGAGCTTCCCAGTGACACTGCTGCTTTTGTCCCTGTCCCCGTTTCCTCCCCGTGACCCCGGCTGGCCTCTGTGCAACCCACTCACCTGCTCTCTGAAGTGACCTTTCTCCCGGGTGATGCGTAGCTCCAGCTCTTTGGGTTTTTTTCCATGAGCCTGTCCATCGTCTGAAGCAGGGAAAGTTCACTCAGCAGCACTTGGATGAAGAAAGCAGAGAGCTCACCTGCTGTTGTGCTTCTCACTTGCAGAGAGGTGGCCAACTGTGATGGCTTTCACTTACCAAGGGGTTTTCCAAGTGACTGTAAGTGTCTTTTTGCAACTTTACCAAGCCTGCTCCTGCAGCTGGGCTGGGCCAAGCGCAGGGTAGGCTGGTCCACAAGTGCCGAGGCTCTGCAAGGGGCTGTGCACCTCTGCCTTTGCTGGCAGGGCCGCCTTCTTCCCTTACCACCAGCACCGAGGCAAACCTCAGGCAGCTCCGGTGTCAGCACTCGGCCATTCCCGATCAGAAATGTCAATGCCGGGAGGAGTGACGCCCGGGCACAGCCCAAGCCCGGTGGGTGCCGCTTGAGCCTCCTTGGGACCTGGCCTGGAGTATCGGATCCGGGGCGATGGGCTGAGGACACAGGCCTTTGTGAGGCTGCTTTCTCTTCCCGGTAAAGGCATGGTTCCTCAATTTATCCCAATTAAAACAATGATTAAGGATGATTGATTTAACCAAAAATATCAGGA
This sequence comes from Haliaeetus leucocephalus, assembly GCF_000737465.1. Lineage (NCBI taxonomy): Eukaryota > Metazoa > Chordata > Aves > Accipitriformes > Accipitridae > Haliaeetus > Haliaeetus leucocephalus. The sequence continues at coordinate 12,620,089 of NW_010973368.1, read as the reverse complement.
GTAATCTTTTAACCAACCAGAAACTGGCTTCAGTAGCAACATTTTTTTAAACATGGCCCAAAATTAGGCTTCAGTCACCATGTCTGTGTATCACTGTGGCCTGGATTGCACTTGGATTCCCTCCAGGAACCCACTTGATATCCATGAGATACTTCCAGCAGGGAGGGAGTCCAGGCTCTGCAGTGGCCACTGACACCACTTGTTTGACAACAGGGATTTTCTTCTAGCCTGTTCAAATGAGGGGGATATATTTTGCATTTACGGCCAGCAATAACTGCAGAAACATTCCGCTATTCTGCTGTTATATGTGAGTCTGGGCCCTAAGGATTTCTTGCAAGAAGATGGCATTCGGCACCACAAAAAAATTTGATTTTTAGGTGGTGTGACTCTGTTGACCTAAATACCACCCTATAAACCATAAATAACATGCTTAACAACGTTATGATTTTTGTGGTATCGTGTTCCCATAGCAAGGCTTCAAGGTCATGCTGGTTTTTTTGTAGTCATCTGATGACTAAATTCTTTATCAAATTCTGTTTTGTGGCTGAGAGAGTCTCATGCTTCCTGATAATAGCTCTCACCACGGGGTCCCCACCATGTTCCAAATAGTCAGTAGGAAGGCACAAGGGAAATGGACCACAAAGTGGATATAGGTGCCACCTACCTTATTGTCCTTTCCTTGCATGGTAGGAGCCAAATCCTGCTGATGTACAGATTTCTTCCTGCAGGATAAGTTATTCTGACTGCTCATGGACCTCTGAGGAAGTGCCTGCACCGTACAAAATCCATGAAGGACCAGGATCTCTGCATAACAGCCTAATCTCACTGCTGGGGAGTGTGTCTAGCAGTGGGAATTGATTCAAGATGACTAGTTAGGAGCACTCATATTTCAGCACTGAGCTTGCTCCCCTCTACTGCATCTGGAGGTCACGTCAACAATCATGAATTCCAAAAATAGTAATGGGGAGTTCTTTGTACTCACCAGTTTTTAAATACTGGAGTTTCACATTTTCAGGTTCTTTCCCTGCAAGTCTGAAGAGGCTTGGAACAGATTCCTTAGGAAAAAAACCACACTGTGTCTCCTTCCCCAACCACACTGTGTCTCCTTCCCCACCCCTACCTGAACAGTAAAGACCACTGCTTAATCTGCTGAGTCCAAAGCATCAGGTAGTCTGGTGGATGTCTGACAAAAGGAAACAAATCTGTTTTACTCTGAGAATGTGGAAAGGTAAGAAAATAAGGCAGCTGAAGTGATTTCATTTCAAGGTTTTGTCAGGGAAACGTATTGGACTTCATACGTCTACTACTGAGGGTTTTAAGATTCTAATCCCAGAGAATCTAATTTCTGGAAAAAATGGTGATAAGGATGGAAAGGAGGAAAACTCTTCATCAGGTGAGGTCTTGCTCCATGAATAGAGAATGAATACAGCCAGAATCTGTAGTGACCCAACAAGGAAATTAATCCAGTGTAAGACTTCACACCAATCAGTGAAAGGGGGTTTTAAAAGAACCTGTTAGATTTGGGGTTTGGTTTGGTTTTTGTGGTCTTTTTTTTGTTTTAGCGGTTTGGTATTTTTAAAGTCTGCATGGGGACTTCAGTGTCCTTTAAACAGGCTATTCCTTCAAACAAATTTGACCTCATAGTGAAAGCAAGCCAGTGACTTTTCATGGCTCAAGAGAATATGTTTATCTCATGTTGCCAAGAGATAAACTATTTATAGGCTTAACACCTGACTAGGTGTTAAATAGCTCTTGTTGATAAACCTTTTGGTGCAGAATTATCACTTCAGGCTGAGACTGGACTGAAAACCCAGAGACCTGGAATGCTTGAAAGGGTTCAGGTAGGTTTTAAGATGGATTTAACGAAGTGCATTTAATGCATCTTCTGTAAGGTATGTGTAACTCAGCAGGATTAGACACTTGGGTAATAATAGACAGGCTCTTCACCTGTATGTAAACAACACATCAGTGAATTTACTTAAAAGAAAATCACCTAAGTGTTTAAATGCAGCACTAAAACACAAATGGGTTTATCTACGCCAAATGAGCCTTCTGCAAGCTGGATCTATGTTTAATAGCCTCCACTGGGTGGTGGCCCCCCTCATTCTAACACAAATACTCCCTTGACCCCAGTATATTTGTTGTAAAAGCAAGAGAAAAAAGTATCAAAGCTTGTTGGACTGACTTGCTTGTTTGGAGAAGCTGACAGAGCATAGTTGACCTTAGATGTGGAGGGGTGTAGGGCGTGTGTGGGGAGGTGTCAGGGAGCAGGACTGTATTAATTTTACAGTGTAATAAATGTTTCAACATATCACAACCCTCTTGGTTGCCTTGCATGGGGCTACAAGGGTCATAACCAATTTGCTGAAAAACATTGAGCTATAAAACAGTTTGGAGCCTCTTCTACTGAAACTCTAATCCTTTAATAAATAAGTGGAGAAAAACAGACTGTGTCACTCTCTAAAGGGTGGAAGCAGAAGTTCAGAGCTGTCTCCCATCCACACTGCTCCCATGCAAGCATGTGCTCTGGAGCCATTTTAGGGCAAGGTCCACAGTCAGAGTTGTACTGGTAAGTTGAAGAAGATTTCTGTCCCTTGTGCTGGTATCAGCAGGAGAAGTGTGTGCTCCTAGTTCCCAGCCATAAGGCTATGATGATCCCATGGTCAAACTGGGCTGCAGCTATTACAGAAGGGATCCGGCTCCCTTGTCCTCTACCTACAGCTTGACAGTGCTGACCAGGCACACAGGCTCAGCCCCAGGGAAGCGTCTGACTCGCTCCCTGCCGTTCCTGCCATCGGCTGCCAGCTACACTCCAGCACACCTCTCTGCACAGCTGATTGCTGGTGACTGCATTTACCGGACCGCAGCTCAGGAGCAAAGGGAGGCAAGGACAGCTGCTGTTACTACAGCAAAAGAGCTGGTAGGTGTGTTAGAGTAACACTTACTGACAGGCAGTTTGTCACCGGGTTTCAGTAGGAAATCTTCATATACTTTGTATTTAGCAACCTTCCTCTCTAGCTTTTGCTGCCTGCAAAGAAAATGAAGGAATATACAAGGCTATTTTAGAAGAGTTAGTTCAAACAGTGAGAATGAAGTATGTTGTTGAAGGGATCCTTTGGTGTCAAAGGAGCTTTTAATTGTGCTATGCCACACAAAGAGGATTTCCATGACGTTGGAGGAGTATATAAAAACAACTATCCTTTGAGGGGAAAATCCGGCAGTTCTGACAGTTCAGCCTCCCCATGGCCTCCTGAAATAATAGGAATGCTAATAATCATATTACATAATAATAGCAAGTATTAACATCCTGTGGTACTAGACATTAACGAGATCTACTCCCAAATACTGTGTGCGGTGTTCACAACAGGCAGACTCGGGCCAGACAAGTGCAGGCAGGGAGAGCTGAGCAGAGCAGGGGAACCAAGAGCCTGGCTGGGACAAGGGGAACTTGGCTGGCTTAACGCTAGTGAGAAAGTATCCCAGAGTGGATACCAGTGCTTTCTATAAATAAAGCAAGTGCATAACACCGGGGAGAACGAAGAGCCAGTTAAGCGAAAGGACAGAGTTGGCAGCAAAAGAAATAAAGGGCCATGAGTCAATTAGAAGAAAGTTTGTAATCAGAGGAGAGAGGTCCTGAACAATGTATCATTGGGTGTAACAGGAGCTGGGGCTAGAGCCATGTTGGACACCATGCCTTTGCATACTGTCATTGCAAGCTACAGCCTCTTGAAAGCCCTCTAATGCTGGAGGTGCCTAAATTGCTTAGCTCTCGCCCATAGGCTTTGAGAGTCTCCTGGGAGCTGCAAGCTCTGCGTCCCCACATGCCCAGCACTGCTCAGGCTGAGCAGCACCATGCTTTTGCGCACACCTGAGTCCTGTCAGAAGTGGCTGATCACCAGCTGATGTCCTGAGGGTTAAACCTGGAGGGCTCCTCACCCTGGGGTTGCAGCAGGCTGTTAGGTCCGAGCCTTTAGCAATATTCATCAAGAGCCACTGTATTTTAAACATGACTAGAGGAGGGGGACGCAGTGCTCCACTACCCACATTGTCACACAGCTTCTTTACTGATAGCCAGCTAGATAATGGGGGCTAATCCCCACTGACTGCAGAAGGAACCTGAGCTCCGAAATCTCAAGTCCCCTTTGGCTATAAATCAGGATTTGCAGTGCCCAGCTCAGCAGTTCTTGCCGCCCTTTTGCTCTGTCTAGCCCAGATTTCCTTGCTCATTTTTGATGGGTCTCGTTATATTCTGAATGAGGATTGTACATAATGTTTACTAACAACAGCAGGGGACAAGACTTAAAGATGCAATGGGTCCCTTTTAGTACCTTGCTCCTATTACCAATACTGTACTATCATGCTAATTTGTTTTATTAAGTTGTGAATAATTGGAACATGCATGAAGTTGGATGAGTCTATGTGCAGACAGAGGCAGCCCTGTGTTACACAGTCAGATATTGTGGTAGGGGGAGCTTAGCCCTTACCTGATTCTCAAGTTTTCAAGCTCTTCTACCAGTTTATTTTTCTCTCCCTCTGTCATTTCATTCAACTCTACTTCTGCTTGGTAGTTTGGATTGCTCATTTCCTCTTCACACTATTAGCCTTAAAAATACTTAACAAACTTAAGCTTGATTTCTGTTCTGGCACAAAAGAAATGAAATGGTGCATTTAACAGGTGGATGGGGCACCCCATTCAGGGACTTGGTAAACTGCTGGATTATCCAGTGTCCTGGATAGATTTCTTAGGTTCCAGCAGATCCAGTCCCAAATGATTGAAGTGTCCACATGGGGAATGGAACATGGGGGAAGATGCTCATGTAATAACTGGCCCCGGTGTTATTGCTGAACCTAACCCAAAGGATTTTACAGCACAAGCAAAGACCTAGGCTTCAGTCCATGCAGGCTGCGGCACTGACTCACAGGTCATGATAAAATACAAAAGTCACTCCTGCCACTGCATGCAGGATGTGCGCTTGTGAGAAAGGGAGAGAGACAGTGAGCACACTACTCCTCCTTGGAGAAAGACTATCATCTGCAGCTCTTCCCTTGCTCCAATGGACTATGCCTGCTAGTTAAATTTCCTACTGATTACAACATGTGTGAATGTGCAAACACTCCCCATGAACATCAAGCAGGACTAAACCCTGATGCCAGGGCTCTCCCTCCTAGTACAGAGTGAGAAGGATCCTTACATCTTGTGGCGCTTGACGGCCAGTTCTGCTCTCCGCTGGGATGCAGCTTCCATCCTTGCTTTAATTTCTTGCCTCTTGGCAATGAGTTCTGCTGTGACATGATTGACTTCAACCTCTCTCTTTAGAAGCAGAGTCTTCTGGAGCATGTTTGCACTGCTTTCCAGCGTCTTGCTGGGGGCCTACCAACAGAACTGGCTTTGCGAGTCAGTAAAGGCACACAGCAAATCCCTTTGCACTTGCATAAAGCTAAGTCAGAGTACAATAATTCTGTCCTAAAGCTGGCCAAAATCTCAAGTTCCACCCCTTTGCCCTCGCAGTACAGGCATACATTTTACGTGGTGACCCCAAACCAGAAGAGGAGTGTGACAGTTTTAAGAAGTTCCCATTTTGTCACAATAAACCATAAGACTTCCTCAGGCCGTGCTAGGAGCCATCATGACCCGGGGTCCCATCCTGCCACAGCCCCCAAGAAGCATAAAGTGGGAAGAGACCCTTCAATCAGGGGTGCAGCTAAGCAGCAGCAAAGGGGATGGTGGTGGGCTGGGCTGTACTTGCACCATTATGGCCAGTGAGGCTGGTGGGACACTACCATGTGGGTCTGAGCAGCCCTTGGAGTCTCTGACATTCATGGAGCTGGCTGGGTCAAGCTGGGAAATGCCCAAGTCTCACTCAGTGCTGTCTTTATGCTGGTTTTGGTGCTGTTAGATATGGGTCTAACCTCCAGAAAGATGTAACCTGGGGGGGGGGTGGTGGTGGTAATTGCATAGAGGGCATCCTGGTTATCTTTAGGCATTTCAAAGAGGTGCCAAAGTTAGAAGATTAACCAGCTCTGAAGCTGATGAACAAAAGTAAACATCCTGAGAGGTCAGTGCAGCCCACCCAAGCTCTGCAGTGCGCAGGGAGGTACCACCCCCCTCTCTCATGGTTCAGGGGGGTGTAAGGTGATGAGACTGTGGAGCATTGCTCAGTGCCTACAGCTATGTGGGATGAATCCATGCAAAGGAGCCAGGCAGGTGCCGAGGCACATGCTGCTTTCTGCGCAGAGGAGGGAGTCCCTGAGGTAGGACTTGAAACATGTCATGAACCAAATAGGAGTTGTGCATAACTACAGATACTATTGTTGGAGACTTGGAGCTAAGATTTATTTCCTTAACACAATATGTTTTTCTTCTTTGGTTGCATTCCTGATTTGTTACCTTTTCCTCATAATTAATAATTGCTTTTGCATTGCTGTATGTATAAAAAATGCATAATTTTTTGATGTATGATTTTCTTTGAGGGATGTCCCCATATAAAAATGTGGCTCAGCTCAAATTTGAACAGACACTTACAGTCTACTGTATGCTTGGCTTCCTGCACTCATGACATCGCCTCACCTCAGCTGTTGATACACTGTACTGAGGTGATTTTCTTGAAGAACAGAGTGCCATGTGCTCACTTCTCTAGGGGGCCAAACTTGGATCCAAATGACAACAGACAAATAGCTGGAAACATCTGGGGTAAGCTTGGCTGACACATGCACTGTGCACTGAGAGGACAGTGGCTTAGTTAAAAGTTTGCTTGGATTTAAGGAGAGACAAGCTCTGATGAGCAAGACCCATCCCTCATCTCTCAGAGAGGGTTGGAGGTGACTATTTCTTCTCCCTTCCCCTGGGGACCAGAGGAAGGGACTGACCATATGTTAGTACTGATGATGCTGTCTGTCACCTAGGCCATGCAGGGCACAACTGTAGGTCACCTTGATTATCTTCATTCCAGAGTTGGACTCTCTCTGCTGGCAGGTAATACCACCAATGTAGGGCAAGTTGTTTGCATCAGCCAGGAAATTACTCAATTGACATGTTTTTAAAAAATTAGCATTACTTAATTGCCAGCAAAGACTGGTCAGGCAACAACTTTCATCAGGTTTCTTTTAATAATATTTCTAGTTACTGATTTTCCATTGAGACACAATTATTTAATTCTTTGGTCAAGTCATAAACTCAATGATGCTGATGTAAATTGAAATGGAATCTGTTGTATTCATTGGTGTTATAATCAGGTAAGTTAGAAGAGCTGAGGGCAGGATGCATCTCTGTGTGCCTAGTAGATTTGTCATTAGCATACTGAATGCAGTGATGGTTTGAAATGTTCTTTAAAAACTTATGAATTGATGACAGGGGGAGCTTAATATTCTGATTTTTATAAAGCTTGATTGGTTTCAAAAGCAGTTACACTACTTGGAAGATTTTACTTTATGAAGCAAGGTCATTTCGGTCATTTTTGTTATTTCAACATTTCTTTTAGGTTGAATATTAAGTTAAATGGAAATGTAACAAGAAATCTGATGTATTTTATTAGATTTTGCTTTTAAAAGAAAGACTACACTGGATGTTTACAAACAAATCAAGAATTTGCTTCTGAAATCAGACCCTGTATGAAAAACACCAGCTTGCAATGATGAGATTTTTTTCCTAATACATTTCTTAACCCTGATAATAGTAATGATAGTTGGTGCATTGTTGTGGCACACAATCACACAGCTCTGCTCAGTAGTGCATGATAGCAAAGAGGAGAAAGGGTTGTGCTGGGACAAAGAAAAGAGTCTCTTTCATTGGTCTGGCATCAGCGCTTTCAATGCCAAAGGGGTTTTGGTCTGAGTGTCTACAGAGATGACTGTACTTTGAAATGTTCTGCGTACAAAATTAATGGGTGTTTTTATAAATATACATACCTATATGGGCAGGGGTCCTTATGAGGACAAAGTGGACTAAATACAGACTGAGGCAATATAAAACAGACCTGTCCAGCTTCTTGACAAGTTGGTGCAAAGATTATACTTCAGTACTCCAGTCAAGGGCCAGGCAGCAAATGCATTGCATCATACTGCACAATGGAGAAAAGCATTCAGGAGGCAGGAGGGGTTTCCAACAGGAAGATTCAACACAGAAATTACCAACATGGCAGTCTTTGTATCGCACTTCTCTTTTAAGTTTAACATCAATGTTTAACTCCAAAGATTTGAAATTTTATAAATCTATGAGCCCAGATCCTGATAGGCAAGACTGACGTATATTTATCAGTGTAATTCAGAGTGTGATGGTCTCTTGAATGGATCCTTCTGTATGGGTGGGTGCTAAACAGCTCCTGAGGATTTTCTTCAGATTAAATGTTTGTCCTCACACCCCTGCAGAGATTTCAGTGAACATGACTGCTGGAGTCTTGGAGAAAGTACCTGGTCTCATAGGTTTTACAAATGGGAAAATGAGATATGGTCCCAGCTACTAATTTTCCACTGGGCACAGAATAAGCCTGGCAGATATGGGATGAAAAATCAGGTTTCTGTTCCAGGATTAGTCCCATTTAAAATGTCTTAAGTGATCCTATGCATATGATTTGTTTATGGTTATAAATTTTGGAAGTCTAGAGTCTTTTATTACTGGGGGTGGAGGTCTTTGAGGGCAAGCTGTAAGAGAATGGTCTTGAAACATGCAAAACTAATGGGCCTGTCTGGTATGTTGCTGATTCTTTTGATGAGATACTTTATTGGAAGGAAATGCTGCCAACACACATGGGAAGGACTATGCCCCTTAGATCTTTTGCACTATTTTGAGAAGGCCGATGGGCAAGTCAGCTAGACGTAGATAGCTAGGCAAGTTGGTTTGGGCAGCAATTTAGATAAAGCAGGTCAATGCATGTATGAGTCAGAGCTCTGCAGTATGTAAATAGATCCCACAGTGGTGGGCACATAACATTTGAGGGATAAATTAGATGGACTCACACGTGAGCAGCAGCTACACATACTCAGTTTCCTAGATCTGTCCTAGGCTTTTCTGGGGCTGAGTCAACCAGTTGTGCACATATGTGTCATATTATGCATGGTGTTGTTCCATGTTTTTATTTTTATTGACTCCATATTATCTGCTATAAATTCTGATCTTGCAGTGATGAATCATCTCACTTCTACAATCTCCCTTCCCTATGTTGCAAGACAGATTTGAATTCAGGCAGTGCCTACTATCATCCCAGTTTGTTTTTATCTTCTTGGATGCCACCCTTAAATGCACAGCACAAAGTTTGCAGATAGAGCTGGTTTATATGTGCAGGAAAGTTACTACTCAGTCATTCTTCCTTTTTGTCCTAAATTCTTTAGAAACACTGTTTCTGAAAATGTCCAACCAGCATGGTCCCCATAAAGGTTTCTTCTTTTAAATTCAAGGGTATAGTGGGGTTTGAAATTAAGTCACCTACCTGTATTCACCCAACTGGGTCAGCAAAACATTTCTTTTGCTGTTCTGCAGCTGCAGCAAATACCTCATGTGAGACTTCTGGGGACCCCCAGTCGCTCATGATGAGTTGGGAGCACAGTAGGTGTCTTTCCCGACAAGCAGTGCTCTATGCACTAAGCCACATGTATTTTGATGACTTCTCCTGCAAAGAGAGGGAGCAGAGTTGGGGAGAAAAGTTTTTAACAGCCTCTGCCTGATCAACACAATTCAACCTCTTTTGTTTTAATTATACCAAACTATGATTTGGAGCAATATAAATTTCAAAATGGATGTAAATCTCCTGCTGATCTCCACTGAACACGGGGGGAGCTGTGTGGAGCTGTGTTCCCGGCCGTGGCCGCAGCCCCTGTTCTCCTAGCAGCCTTGGCCACAGCCAGGCAGAGATGGTGGGGCGGGTGATCACGGGCCTCGAGGCTTGCCCTGGAAAATATTTCTTCTGCATGCCACTATGCAGAAGTCTGCCAAGGCATGTTAACACCCTTACCTGGGCAAATGTCCCTTCCTTGGCACACATAACACCTTGGGGAAAATTTCAGCCTGAGAGCTTCAAAATCAATGGCAAAAAATTCAAGATAATCAGTTCCCAGGATACCTCCAAAATACAAATGCTGCAAACAGAATTGGAGGGTTAGATTTCTCTGATTTTTCAGAAGCTGCTCAACTTGTTTGTTGCTGTAATTTTTTACACACAGTTGCCAGTCCTCTCCTTGCATCTCTGCGTGCATGGGTGTATATCTACTGCAATGTATGCAGAGATATACAAATTCCATCGTTTTTTATATTCCTTCAAACTGCAGTTCTCTCAGCAGTATTTTGTTTGATTTGCAAAGCAAAGTGTGTTTTTCCTCTATGAAATAAGCAAAAGGGGTGCAAAGTCCCATGCTTATATCTAGGTTATGCCATTTTAGTTATATGTAATTGTAGCTTTATTTTTATGTAGTTTCTTTTGGTTCGCTGCTAATATGCATACTGTGCTGCTAATCTTTCTGATGATTTTTTTCCTGAGGATGCTTAGCCAGTACAGAACTCTGACCTGTCCACCCACAATGGTAAAGACATATACTTCCTAAGACAAACCCTTTTTTCTACTTGCTCCAGTTCAGCCTAACCACCTGCATAATGCACACCTATTTTTATATTTCATTGATGCTGTACTCAGACAGAGTGGTGGATTCTGTGCACAAGTATGTCATCAGGTCCTTTCCAGGTCTATTTGTAATTGTCATTGTCAGCAAATTACCCTGAACCGTATGGGATCAGGTGAGAACTCTTCACCCATCTCCAAAGATCCTGAAGTCTTAATGTTTGTTCTTACCAGACATAGGATCTCACTCTGGGGCTCAAAAAGGAATAGTGTTACTGTGTCATGAGACCTTCATATGGCAAGTCAGTGTATCTCATTTGCATGTCATAGTATTTCACAGATCTGAGACACAATTTTAAAAATCTCTTGATAGAACATACATGCCTCTCCTCGAAGTGCTTCTTGTGCTCCTTGGCCTGAGCTGCACCTTCTCTGGAAACAAGTACAGTTCCACTAAAATAAACAGGGATATACTGATTTCTAGTAGCTAAAGATCTGCTTGTTCTTTACATAAATAAATGCAACAGACTGCGTTCCCTGGCCTCGCCTGTCAGTTTTGCAGCATACAGTGAAGAACTTAAGGACAGATGGAAAGCATCTGGAAGTAGAGGTTTAGCTATATGAAGGAATTCTTTATTGGAAGAAAGAAGGAGAAAGCCCACACCTTCTGCAGTATTTTCCTCACCTACTCTCTTGCCATGATAATTTGTACCTGTAATGGATATCTCAGGTAAATGACTTTACCCTCTTCACCCAAGTACAGCAGATTTCCAGTAAGATATCTACACACGTGCACATATAAATGTGAAGAGAGAGAGTGAGTGTTTATTCATGTGTGCGTTTTGCATGCCAGGAGGGTCAGAAGAGATGATAATACTTTGTCATAAATAAAAAAGTGTAATTACACTAGGGAAAGAAAAAGTTGGTAATGCCTGGTTGATCTAGTCTTTCTTTGCATGTTTATGTGTGTTATTTCCAGTGTGTTATGAGACCTTAGTAGGTTTTGACTGATTGCTTAGTCCTCACTTACTCCAATGTGACTCCATCAGCTTCTCTAGTACTCAACTAATACACCAAAGCATACCACTAAATGAGTATGAGTTCCCATGCTTTGTTACACAGATGTGATGCAGAGCAGAAACAAACTGATCGTGAGGCCAAACATGTGGTATGGATTGTGGTTACAAATATGAGTGATGAGGACAGCACCCTCCAATTATTCCAGTGGTTTCTGGTAAAACTTGCCTTTTTTTTCTCCTTTTTTTTAAAAAAAAATATTTATTAATAAAATGATTATGAAACACTCCATTCCTATTCACATCCTGAGCAGTGAACCGATTGCCAGAGGCATTTCATAACACTGGTGAAAATTTACACTATCAATCACTTTTTTGTGATAGGAGCATTTTGGCTCTTGCCAGACACGTATGTGTCTAAAGCTCTGCTGGTGCCATGTGCTGCACAGGCTGCCCCGGTGAGTGTGCTGGCACGTTCACTAAGAGCTGCTGCCTGCAAAAGTGAAGTCTTGATGCATGTATGAGGTTTGGGTTTTTTTTTTTCTTTGACTATGTTTTAAAGCTAGCCACAGTTTCCTCTGCAACCTGAACTCAGTGTTCGCAGCATGCCCCAATGTCATTTCCCTGTGAATCACTGTGTCAAAAGCTAGGTTGGTGCGTGCAGCCTCGCTTTCCCCTAGTGCCTGGCTCACAGTGCCAGCATCCGTTGGTGATGGAGGTCTCTGCTCCTGGTGTTCAAAGCCACATGTGGGTCCCTGCTGGTACACAGCAGGAGGTTGTCAGAAGTTTGACAACAATAGCACGGAAATGTGCTATTCGCGGCTCTGGGACTCGTTGCTTCAAAATGTCACAGAGATAAAGAATTTAGCAAGTTTCAAATTTGGGTGCAGCATTACACGAAAACAGGACTGTTGAGAAGTAAATAATCAGAAAAATATTTGGAAATGTTGCAAAGTGCCAAGTTTTGAAGATTTTAACCAGTCTTTATGAGCTGGCAGGACGTCTCTGAGGCGAACAGTTTATCCTGCCAGAAGTTTCTTGCAAATGCTCCTAAACCACCACTTTCAGAGTCAGCCTATGGATTCTACTTAAGCTGACCATTGGCCTGATTGATTTTTAGGTACTAAACAACAGAAAATAAGATTATGTCAGAGATTAATCCATGATACATATGTGACCACAACTAATGTGACAGACATGAGGTACAATTGCAGCAGAGAAAGCAAACCCATTTTCATTAAAAATAGAATGTGCCAGCCAAGAAATTACTTAGTCTTTGCAGCATTTCAATAAAAAGATCTTTGATACTCTGCATGCACCCACTCACACTCATATATAGGGTGAGTAGCTTAAGACATCTAAACTTGTCTCACAATCTCAGGTCAAAAGGAAATCACTCATTAAAGGAAAAAATGGTAAACATGATTTAGGTACTTTTGAATGGCATTGGACTGGCATGCCCTCATAGCAAAATGCTTTGGTATCTGGAGAGCAAGCACAAAGTGGATAGATAGATTTCCCTACACTGATGTGGTAATGTGCCTCGCTCTCGTCCCCAAAAACCTGTCCCACCTGAGGGTGAGAGTTTTTTGGCTGAGGAGACCAGGCAGTACCCACTGTAGCCCATGATGTGATCGATCATCCTGCCCCCACATCCAGACAGAGCCTGCAAGTGCTCCCATCAGGTACTGGGTGACTGTCAGGTATCAGCCCCCTCCATTTGGGCTGGACTAGCTTTAGCCTAGTGACCCAGGGAGCTGTTGGTACCCCATTTCTAATGCCTTGAAACAAAACCCTCTCCTTGCTGAGCTGCCACAGGAGTATCAGTTCCCTGCAGTCCTGAAGTGCTTGCTCAGCACCACTGCACGCTGCCTTGGCGTTCTCAGTGCACCCTGATAATGAGTTGATTTGCACGTTACAGCTGTTGGCCCCTCCGTTTGATGGCCAGCAGCATTCAGTGTTTTCTGTCTGATCCCGGTGACCTTTCCTCTGCCAGGCTGTAGCTCCTGGGACGTGGGTGGATGGGACTCCGTGCACCAGCTGCGGACCTATAAGGATGTTTCCGCAGCAAGGAGCCACGGAGGCTGCCAGCTCCTTGCACTGGAGGAGAGCTTGGCATTGATGGCCATCACCCGCACGTGGCCAGAGCACCTACAGCCCCGCCATCCAAGGCCTGGTGAAAACACCCTAACCTTTCCTTATCAGCCTAGGTGGGCCTAGATAAATCCCACCAAAATAGATAAAAGGACAGAAGCATGGCAGCAGCAGCTCAAACGGAGGAAATACATCCTGTTTATCATTACAGCTGAACATCAAGGCAGCTTGGCTGAAGTTCAGCTCTTTACTCCAGCCTGCATCTGTGTTGTTGTGCTTGTTCTCATCTTATCTGTAAAGGTGTTAAACAGATTTTCCATCTCACTTTGTGGTTTTGACACTTGTATAGCAGGGTTTTTTTCCTGTGCTCAGGTTTTCCCTGGAGCTATGATCTCCAAACACAGCTCAGGAAGCTAATGATGCTTACTTTGGAGATCTGGGTCTCCCTGCTTCAGGCACCCTGACTGGTGTCATTTAGCTCTGTTGTGGTGAGGAAACCAAGTATGTAGCAAGCTATTTCTTAACTGTGAAAGAATCTGTCCTCCTCTAGGCTTAGGGTGGGAGTTTTAACAGCCGTTTAACTCTGCTGTTGAGAAATCAAAGATCTTTCACTTCAGTGGGAAAGAACTCTACAATTCTTTTCACAATTCCACTCTAATTTACCTATTCGCATCCATTTTTAAAATAATCTAGACTGTCATACATAAATTACTATGGGTCAGAAATTACTACTTGGTACAAAAAAAAGAGAGAACAAATACCGGAAAAGATTTTTTTTTTCTGTCTTCTTGCCTTTAGTGGTGTGTCTTCTCTCAGTACACTTGTGACTCTTATTATTGCACTGTCTGCTTACCAGCTCGGTAGATAGAGTCCAGAAGCCTGCTGAATTAGGTAAGCGTACAGTTATTTTTAACTGAGCTGAATATTACACGTTCGTATGGCATGTTGTGCAACAGATATACGCTGGTGTCATATGACATTCTGTCCAGACACTTGTCCTAAATTTAGCTCTAAATTTAACCTGAGAGATGTAGGGCAAATAATGAAATGTCAGCCCTGCAAAACAAACCTGTTGCATTGTGATTTGAACTTAAAGGAGGCATAAACCTCTGGTCCTCTCTCATGCATGTTCAAAGCAGTCAGTGCAGGACAATGAAGCTTTCTCAGTGGCAGTTCATTTGATCAGGGCGTCAGATGTTGTATTTATTACATATGAATTTGACCGCACAGCAAAACCAGCACTGGGTAAATAGAGATGATGGTGCGGTGTCCTCTAGCATAGCCTATTCTGGTTCTTTCACTGCTCTTGTCTGCACAGCAACCGATGATGTCCCAGGCCTGGCCATCTCATCAGGGGAGCAGGCCAGTGTAGCATGGCAGGAGCTGATGTGGATGACAGCTTGTCCCCCTGCTTTGAGTTTCTGAGCCCCATGGCAGCGAACCCACTTCCAGCTGGGGTGGCCAGAAGCCACCTTCAGCATTCATCCCAAGCCAGGCTGGAGCCCATGTGTCAGGAGCCAACACCACCCACTTCTCCCTGGGGCTGTGCACAAGAGGGTCCTGCTCTGCCTTGCCACTCCGGTAGCACCTGCTAGTCTTAGTTTAACTCCAAGCACATAGAAAGTTGCAACTCCTTGAACTTCATTGCATTCAAAGTTACGGACATTTCTGCAAGGTGCCGAATTTAGGTAGGGCCATCTTTTGTTTTCCAAGGGCTGTTTCTCTATGGTGATAGTAAAGCAAAGGCAAATCCGTGTCTAGAAAGCCTGTTGTTCTCATGTCGTTGAGGGAAGGGAAGGAGAGCAATGCAACAGGTCTTATTGCATACAGCAGGCACAATTGTTAGAAGCAAATCAGTCTTAAAAGAATTAGAGGGTACCAGAGAAATGCTTCAAAAGAGACTTTGTTCATAAACTAGCCTAAGGGATTGAATGGAGAGTAAACACCCATTGCATATTTCCAAAGACTGCTTTAAAAAACTGTGGAAAAGTTGTTTCCTATCAAAATCGATTTCACTTTTCCATCATTGCTGTTTCGGAGTCACTGTTTTTCCCAAGACCTTTGCTATTCACAGCACTTTGTGTCTCTTCTTGCCATTCTCATCCTCCTGCTCCTCTGCAAGAGCCTCGGAGCAATGGGGTTGCAGCAACATCTCTGAATTTCGTGGATTTTGTAAAGGTCAAGAAAAAGACAAGTCTTTCATTAGAATTCTTACTAACATACATTATAACTTAAGATAAATGATATTTGCACAGCAAAGAGTAACTAAAAGAAATGTTTATGCTTTCCCTCTTCCTCCAAGGAGCACGCATTCGTTTATATAGTCTTTGAGTTGTGTTCACTTCGTATTAGCATTTCATGTTCCCTCTGACTGATTCCTCTTTCAGTCTGAGTCAGTGGATGTGACCTTATGATGACATTTGCAGAGAGGCAGTGACTGCAGTAGCTGTACACTCTTCCAAAGCTCACTGGCTGGGCAGGTCTGGGTTGAGTCAACAGATATCTGAAATGGGGCTTAGGACCCTGGATACTGGGTGTTCCCCTTTGTGTTCATGTCATATTTCCAGAGGAGTGAGGACTCCGTTTTGATTGTATCTGAAAGGTAAAAATTTTCTGTGAGGAGCCACTGTACAGAGGTGGAAGTCGTACACCGAGCCCAAGTCCACCCTGACTCAGGGGTGTGAGTCAGCAGCAGTTAAAGTGGGATAAATTCCTCCTGAAAGGGGAATTATGTTCTTAGTAGAGTGATCTCAAAACAGCTACATCTTTCCAGCACTGCAGTATTTAGGCAGCAGAGTCAGCAAGAAATAATGTATATTGTATTCCTTACCCCTGGGCACATGTGACATCCTGCACCTTTTCCCATACAAGTGCCTCTGGCTCCTTGCCTCTCGCAGGGTACTGCGGCCAAAGCAATCACTAGTTCTTGCAAAGGAAATTGAAACCAACTTCCCCTGTGGGAGTTTCTATCTTCTTGTTATTTGAACATGGTTTCTGTAGCAGGAGGCACAGGAGAGCTGCTTTTGGTTCTGGTGTTTGCATTTAATCTTTGGGAGTGTCTGATGGAAGCACAGCATGGCAACACTGAACACAAAGCTCTGCTCACAGGAATATGATGGCAAAAGGTACAGAGATGTGTGCCCTAGGTCTGTGCTTTCAGTGAAATACGCCACCCAAACCATCCTGCTGTCTTTCTACAGTAAGAAAGTTCAGACAAGGTATAAGTAACAAGGGAGCAGTTTCCAGGTAATTGGTACACAACACAGTATGCTGTTCTGTGCCAAAGTATTATGAGGATTTTCTGTCCGGGGACTGTTACTGTCACAGCTAATCAGTATTTTCTTCCTTTCAGAATAGCCACCCATGAGCCAAGTGTTTGGATGCAGCAGAGTTAGTCATCATTGGTAGTTACAGGCTATGGACAAGAACACAGTTTGTGCTAATGTCCATTCTCACCAGCATTTCATCATGTAATGGCACATCTGTGGCAGCTCTGCACGCAGAATGAGTCTGTAACAAGCTCAGCGGTCTCCCAGGATGCACAAATGAACTTTTTTTTCCACCAACCTCAGTTGCCTGATTCAGTTTTGTTGCTTAGTAGAGCTGAAGGGCTTAGTAGAGCTGAAGGGCTACTTAATTCAACTAATGGAAGTAGAGACTCTGAACAAATCAAAAAAATAAGGAAATGTGAAATGTGCTTTCCTAACCTGACTCCTGCTGGTTATTTTGAGGAAACATGAAGAACAAAGCAAATCTTGCTGTTCATTTTGCCATTCTTTATTTTCATGTGGTCATGCTTCTTTGTCTTCTCTCAGATTCAAATCTCTTTTATTGCACCCTGTTTGTGAGACCCTAGCTGACTCCCCCATCAGCATGACTTGGCTATTTCCATCATTTTCTATTTGAAGAGAAAGCAAACACATCTAATATACAGTGTCTGAGTTTGAAATCTGTCCTGGAAAATAGCGTAAATTTATGTATTTATTTTTGCAGGTGACATTTTGTAATCTCTTGGAATGTCTTGGGGTTAAGCTGAAAATGCAGATCTATAACTGTGCATGCCCCAGGGGAGATATTAGCAAGTCTGATGCAATGCTAATAAATCATAATGATTGTTATTATTATGCTTTGGATGTGTTGTAATAAAGCCACAACATTGTTTTATTGGGAAAAAAAATCAACCCCCAAATGTATGATTTCATTCCTGTATAGTAATATTTATGTAATTAATATTTCAAACTTCTATGAGGTCTTCCTCTGAGAATACCAAAGTATTTCACAGATACTAATTAAATAAGCTCTTATTCGGCAATCTCTATCCATATAAGCAGCCTTGTTGGCTTCCCATCTGCAAGGAATTTTTGGACTCTTCTCTGAAGTTAATGCATTTGATTATTTCCACTTCACTAATGTAGAAAATGAGACACAGAGGAGTTCAATGATTTACTCAAGACAAAAGGGAGAGTTGGTATCTGAAAATAGATCTTCTGAAGCAGAGACCTGCACTTTTATTGGAAAATGGTGCAGCAGCATTCATAGGAGGTCCAAATACATCAAAGGGGTGCACAGGGCTTTGCAAGGAAACCCAGGAATGTGGGAAGGAAAGGAACTGCCGTGTGTTTGGTGTGAATAGCACGGGGAATCACCTGCAATGTTCATAGACAATGGGACCTTGAGCCCCAGTATCTTTTTTCTAATCAAAGAAACGTCCA
Source organism: Haliaeetus leucocephalus (assembly GCF_000737465.1). Lineage (NCBI taxonomy): Eukaryota > Metazoa > Chordata > Aves > Accipitriformes > Accipitridae > Haliaeetus > Haliaeetus leucocephalus. The sequence goes on along the minus strand of NW_010973368.1, from coordinate 12,601,723 downwards.
CCCTGGAAGACATAGGCACCCTTGACTTTGCTGAGTGTGAATCTGCATCACAGTATCGGCATTTTTTCCTTGAGTTCAGCGGGACATCAAGCAGGCCGTAAGAGTGCCAAGGGTGTGGATCCAGTGAGAGACTGCCAAAAGGCAAGCCAAAGGGTTAAATGTGGGAGATATTCACTCTTGGTTTTAAGCCAAGCCTGGTTACAATCTTAAAGTAATATCAGGGAAAAAAATGCTGGGTGTTGTTTAAAAGTTACGGAGGGTTGGCTGACATGTCAAGGGCGTAAGGGTTTCACACCCTCTTGGTGACGACATCCAGGGCTCCTTTGCCTGCCACAGTAACTGCTGAATGTCCTTAACTTTGCACAAAACAACAGCCCTAGGACTAGTTATGAGGGGCAGATGGTTTTGTGGGCAGCAGGGAAGGGGGACATGTCATGTACTAACCATCCTGTGCCAGAGCAAGTCGGATTGAGGCGCAAGCATGGACAGGGAATGATGCTGGTCCTGAAAGACCCTACAAGCGAAGCTGGTGAGTTGGAAGGGATCACATATTAGTGGATGATATGGTCTTTCTAAATTGGTTCCCTTCAAGATTGCTCTTGCTAAGCCTTAGACGGGGGTGTTTATGCACTGGCAGGGTGAGTACAGCTAGCCTGAGGCTCGACAACATACTCGGAAAGGAAAACAGACCCATTGCCATCTAGGCTTTATTCTCTTCGTATGCAGTGTTTTGCTACAGGAATCAGTGAAGCAGGAGCTGAAGGAAAAGGCATAGGCATCATTTTGATACTGTATTATAGTTTCCCTTCATCATATTAGCTGGACAAATGCATAGAAGCCTTCCCAAACTGAGTATCATCCCCATGTTCCAGCTAATCCAAGTGTCAGTTCTCCTGTATGTGCCTGACTGTTTTCTTCTAGCTCATCCCTGGATCAGTGCTATCTCTTCCTTAGCCAGCTTGCCCTCTGCCAGATGTGGGGAAGATGGCTACCATTTCACTTTTATGGCCTCGAGGAGTCTGAAAGGGGGTCTGTCGTTCACATTTACGTGGTACGAGAGCAGTTCTTTTCCACTGGTAAGCTCTTACAAATACTACTTGGAACAGGTTCACAGCTGCTTTTGTCATCTTTTGGAATCCTGAAGTCTCAAACTTGCAGTCTTAAAAATATACGAACCACTCTAAAACATCATGTAAAGTTTGTCTGTTTTGTTTAACAAGCAGCAGCTAAAAGAAAAGTAAATGGACCTCCCTTCTCCCCAAGTAAATAAAACTCTCCAGGACAACATATTTTACTTCAAAATTATACAGCAATTTTTTTTCTTCTTTAGGTTCCAGAAACATGTCCATATATGGTCTACTTGTCAGGGACAATAAATAATGATGTAATAGAAAGGTCAACTTTGTGTCATTTAGCTACAGGATGCTTGATGAAGTGAAGTTCTTCAGATAATGCAACAAAGAAGAACTTTAGGATGGGTAAAAGTTTCTGCCGTGCATCTTCAAACAGGAAATCTGAGATTCAGAACAACTTATATTTTGGCTTGTATTCGCTGATCATGGGGTGATCCAGAAATAAACTCCAGGCTTCAAAGCGAGAGTGTTTCAAAGCTGTCCTGCAGTTGATCGAAACACCCAGGCAAAGCAAGGAGATGAATACCAGCAAGGATTTTCTGAATTAAGACTTAATCGAGGAGATAACCTATTTCAACAGTATTGTTATAATTTTATTTCTGAACAAAAAGGTAATGCAAATATGCATGTTTTGAACTTATTTAGCATTTTCAATCTGTCAGTTTGCTACGTCTATGCAAATATTTATTCCTATAGCAGTTTCTAACCTAACACCCTAACACAGTCTTGGGAGTTTTTTGGTTTGCTTTTGGTTTTGGTTTTGTTTTTTTTTTTCAAATAAGACATAAAACACTCACTGGTGTTAAGCAGAACTGTAGCTCTGTCATTTCCTCATTTTTCTTTTACTTGCAGGTGATGCTTATATCTCTGTCCCTAGAATAGCTTGCTCAGAAATAATTGTTGTAGTTACAACATGCAAAGTTACAATGTAGTGTGCAAGGCACAGTGTGAAGGAAAAGAATGACATCAGCAAATGATTTCTTTCATTTATAGATTTACAGTTGGTATGACATGAAGCTAATATTGCACTGATTGCTGTGTGAATTAGTGCTTTCTGAGAAGAAATAAAAGCTTGCAGGTGTAAGCATTTCCAGTAAAGAATTTGTGCAGAATCATGATTTGATGGCATCATAACATATGCCAGACTGATAGGTGACCTGTTTTGACAGCTGGTGGTGGACAAGGAGATTTGTTTGCTTGGAGGATTCCTTTGGGAAGCCTGGCTTTGCTCCTTCAGCACGGGGCTAGACCTTGAGCAGTTTGCATAAGCTGTCATTACAAAGCATGTTAGCCTGTTGCCGCAGCCGGACAGCATAAGGTGTCGTTCTTCTGATGTCTCAGCTCTGGCAGATCTGATGGGCACTGAAATCTTTCTGTTTTTAAAAAAACATTTGCTTCCCAATAGTAGTTATCCAATATAGTATCCTTGGAGAACTGCAAAGATTTATCTGGAAACTGACCTAAAATACAGAAAAAATGTGAGTACTTTAAGTGCTGCAAATTGGTCTAGTTTCCATTGCCAGCAGAGGGTCTGGCCTGAAAGGTGCTGCAGTAAGAGCTAAAGTGGAGGCTTGGTTTCCTGTTGAAGACTTCCAGCCATGTTTACCTTCACCCTGTGCGTGCTCCTGCTGCTTTCAGAAGTAAAGGCAAACACATGGAAAGGCAAACACGTATCTGCAGAAGCTGGGGCTCGATTGTTCCTTGCAAAAGGCAAAACGAGCAAGCCACTTTGCCTCTCTCTCTTTTGTAGCCTCCAAAGACTTGTTTTTGTTTTTAGAAATGTGGTTTATCGCACCCTGAGCCATAAATACTGAGGTCCTGTATTGAGTTACAAGCTGACTAGGGTAAACTCACTGCAAAGGCAGGCAAAGTCCCTGGCTCTGCTCCCTTAATGACCTTGTCACTCACCTGCCACCCTCCTCTGACAGCAGTAAGTAATTCTGCTAATTCTGCTGCCTGGGATCTATTGAAGGAGGACAGGCAGCCTTGCTAAGCTTTTCTTTAAGGAAGTGCTATCAATGGGGACCAGTTGTTTCAGATGCTAATGGGATTGAATAGCGCGGTTCTGCATGTTCAAAGCCAGCTGTAATCCTTGTTGTTTATTTATGTTGCATCAGGGATCAGAGGCCCATTCTCCCAAACACTGTATGTTGACAGAGCTTGTAGTCCAAATATAATAGCAACCTAATTGTGTTTGTCTGTGGCTTTTGCCATAATGTGAGTGGTTACTAGTAGTCACCCTGGTGAGTAGTAGCTTTGGTTTCAGAGATCTGCCAGGTACAGCTGCTCATTAAGGTAGGGCAGAGCATCACACCCTGGCCCTGACACAAGCATTTCATTTCTAACCTTACCTTCTGGCTGCTGGATGCAGCTAAGTAACCTCTGTATGGCACAGGCCTGATTTCTATATCTAAATAAACAAAGTCTCACTGAAATCAGGATGGAAAAATTAAGAATCAGGATCAGGCCCTATGGGGAAATGATGATAAAATTAGATCCAGAAGATCTTGTCAGACTAAGCTATTAAATGGCAGCACAGGCAGCAGTACCCTAAGATGTGTTGCTGCCAAGAGAGCTCACTAGTGAAGCCATTCAGACCTGAAGGCAAAGCAGTTTCTAAGGAATAATAAGGGAACTATACCTACAGCTTTAAAAATCAGGTTCTGCTCTTACAGTAGATGCAATGTTGTGTGCTACCTGCGTGTGAGGATGGGTTCCTGGGCTGCCAGAGAAATGCAGAGGACAGCCAAACATTAAAACTTCCCCCCAAAACCTGAAGTTACGATGAACAGTAAACCCAGCATTTAACTTATAAATCTGATTCCAATACTTTAAACCTACAGTAAGCAGGCTTAGAGCAAGCAAATAAATTAAAGCTGCATTTAGAAAGATCATTTTGGCCAGATCTTACTTATCCAAACTGGTTCAAGCATTCCTAGCTGCAAAGATTGATTTTTTTTCCACACCTTCATTACAGAAGGTGGAAAATATTTAGCTTATAACACATTAGTCTAGTGGGCTTTCGTAAGGCTGTGGTTGGTAGTTCACCACTGGCCTCAGATGGGGTACCCTTAGCCCTGCTGTGCCAGCTGAGCCAGGGTAGGTCCGGGCGGCTGCAGCAGTGTCTGTTGATGCCACTGAGCTCAGCCACAGCGAAAGAAGGTTAAACTGAGTAGGTGCCCTGTGCCTCTGCAGCTTCAAACAAAAGCACCTCCAGCTGGAAGGGGAGGGTGGTGGCTCTGCCCTGCTCCGCTCGGGGCCATTGCACAGGGAACTGTAGGGAGGAGGCACTCATCGGGCCTCCTGCCAAACTCAGTCTCACCAGACAGGTCAGTCGGAGCAAGGGGAGGCAGGCGAGGGGATGCAAGAATGGCTTCAAGCCCAACTAGAACAGTCTCTGCAAGGGTTCAGGACAGCCAAGGCTGTCCCCGGCTGTCAGGACGGGCCCAAAAGCTCCGGCAGCCCCGGGATGTGACCCTCACACCGTCATCAGGGCCGTACCGGTTAGATGAGCAGAATTGAAAGCTTTCTCTATTTTGGGCCCTACGAAGTTTCTTCCTGAAGCATGAGTCAGTGGCAGGAGCTGCAGCCAACACTGTTGTTTCTGCACTCGGTGGGACTCCTGTCAAAATATTTAGATTAGTGAGGATTACCAACACGCAGGGGAGGTTCTCCCTTTTCTCTGTGAGTGGGTGGGACCCAGTTAACCCATACAAAGCATAAAAGGGTGAAATAGGAGTGATCCACAAACTGAAAATCTTCCTTTTCCATCCCTGTACCTTAACGAGGTGTGAAACAAAAGAAGGAGGGAGGGGAAGATGTCCAGAAATGGCCTTTGTACCTAGATTCATTGGGGATTTCGTGAGGCACCTAAATCAGCTAGCTCAGGTGCCAGAGTGTGGAGTCGCATTGGCAGTGGTCTCCTGTGCGGTCCTCAAAGCCCTGACTGCACACGAAAAGTCTCCGATGCCCAGCTCAGAAGCACAGTGAGGCTGGACCCACTGCCTGCTCTGCCTCCCGTGCCATCAGGATGCCAGCGGTGGGGCTGGGGAGGGTAAAGAGGAGGGATCTGTGTCCCAGGCTCCACTAGTGCAGGTCGCCCTCAGAGAGGAGCAGTTCCATCTCCACTCTTGCCTCCTCTAAAGAGTCATTGTGCATCACCTCTATTAGGAGCTTACAATCAGATCCTGCCCTCTCCACTGACTGCTTAGTTTAGGTCTCTGAGTCACCGTCAGGGCCAGGTCCCTACATTTAGGCATTGCAGTGCTGGATGCTGCAGACGAGACCTCTGACTCCAGCCCGTGGATTTCACACATCGGCAGCGCACCAGTTTACTAAGTGAGTACCTAGGCTGACGGACTATGAAAGTGCTGCCCAGCATGCCAGGAGTTGAGCAAGCCAAGCAGCAGCAGAAGCTGCTGGGAAAACAAAGCTGTGTCATGGTTCTTGGCCAGCTTCTGGCTGGAGTGCAGCCAAGGACAGGTGCTGGAGCGGCTGGGGCACCGGGTGGGCAGTGGCTCCATACGGGAGCTGTCAGTGGTTTGATGCCTGGGCCTGGTTCCTTGGGACAGCGAGGGTCATAGCAGAGCTGAGGCACACCAGCTCTCACTGGAGAAGGTAACCAACAGCAGCTGTCAGAGATCTGGCTAAAAATAAAAAAAAAAAAAGAAGAAAAAACAACAAAATGGGGTTGCATTATTTACAGCAACAGAAGGTTTTATTTTGGCAGTTTTCATGGCTGTAAAATACCTCCTTTGTTGTTCAGAGTCATAATGTCAATCTGAAATCTGCTGGGCTTCCCTTTACCCTGAACTCTTCCCATTTCTTCTGGGGTGTGCTTGGAGCCTGAGGTGGCTGCTGATGTGGGAGATATCACTATTTCTGGAGTGAAAAGTTTAAATCCAAGACTTTAAGTTACTTATGGCTTGATTCAAGCTCTTCTTCAAACTATGCTAGTTGTTGTTGTTGTTGTTGTTTTTTAAATTATGGTTAAAGAAACAAACACGAGTGTCCTGACATGCATAGATATGGCTCTGGTGCCATTTGGGAGCTGCCATTTCCTCCAGTTCAGGACCGTTGGCCGTGCACGCAGCAGCAAGGAGGGCTAGAGCAGGGCACTTTCCTGGCATGAGGCTCGTGGCGTGCTGGACCCCAGTGCCATCGGCGTGGGTGTGAGTCCCTGGGAAGCCAGGCTGCCCGGGCACTCGGTGAGCTGGGGGCAGAACCCCAGCCTGCCGGAGAGAGCAGCTGCAGAGGGAGGGGGAGCTGAAGGCTCCCCTCTGTCAGCGGCGCTGGTGCGGCGGGAGGCAGGTCCCCAGCAGTGGGAGGGTGGGTGGCTCTGCCATCCCGGTGCATGGGGCTCTGCCGGGTGGCCCGGTTCAGTAGGACCCACGGCCGGGCAGGGCTGTGCGGAGCCGGAGACCGGCCCTGCTGTGGCGTCACTGGGACAAGGACTGACAGCCCCAGGGTGGGGGGAGGCAGCTTTGTCGGCAACCCCACTGGTGCACTCAGGCAGCCCCTCACCTCTCTGCACCTGGGGGACATGCCTCTACAGTCCCCTTCTGCTGGCTCCCTGTCCTCCCCTGTCCTGTCCGTGTCCTCCTGGGCAGCTTGTACACGTTGCTCCTCCCTTATTTTACATAGTTCTCGCTCAGCGCGTATAAAAAGCAAACCTATTCCCCCTTGGCTGTCATCTTCTTAAAAGAGGCAAGCTTTTCCATCTCCTCCCATGAAATAAGCCCTTGGCTCTCGAACACTGGTGGCCAGAGTGCTCTCTGGCATCCGAATGAGGTCCTGCTAGAGCATTGTACCATTTGTGGCATTAGTACTTGCCTATCACTGCTGGAAATACTGCAGAATTTTGGATTGGTTTTGCCTTTTTTTGAGTCCATGCTGCGGTGATGGTTCACAGCCATTCTGTGATTGCTGAGTGTGCTCTGATGTTTCCCCCTTATCTCATTTCCCGCTCTCAACCACCAGTTTTTAGAAAAGAGTCTGACCATAAGTCTTAAAGCTCATGACCTTGAACTTTGTTCTGTGAAGAGCAAAGAATCAGAAGTGAAACTGAGCATTGTCATGTTGCCCTCCTAGCTGAGTGAAACAAAGAAAGTCACTTCAAAGAATAGCTTTGCATGTTGCTCAGGAAATCTCCAGAGAAGGTGAAAAAATTACTCCACAAAGTCTCTTTACACTTCCTGGTAGAGAACCTGCACTTGCAGAAAACCAGCAAACAGACAAGCCTTTTCCCTTAATTTTCTGCAATTAGAACAAGAAATAAAACCAAAAAAAAACCAACAAAAAGAGAAGTCCACTGCCATTCTCCTAAATAAATTAATTTCAAAGCTGTATCTCTTTAATCTTATGGGGATTTCCTTTACCTATTTTTCTCTTGAGCGTGGTAACCAGAATAAGTAGATAAAAACCTGCCTTGCTTGCAGCAGCTCTCTTCTCGTTTTTTAAACACCAGCTACATCAGTTACTTCTATGTGATAGAAAGAAGTTAGTTCATTAAGTTTACATGCAGATTTTAGCTGATAGTGTTCTCTCCCTGGTGAAGGATTTCTGAAGGGTTTTCTGGTCAGCCTAATCAAGAGGCAGAGCTGAACAAAAGCACAAGATAGTGGAGTTTCTCTCATTTTCCAGCTTTTGATGATCACAATTTCCTTTTACAGGAAAGAAAAAAAATGGCTACAACAGCAGCAAATACTCAAAGACAAACGATAGGCTCTGAGGAATACAGCCTGTACAGTAGCTTGAGTGAAGACGAGCTTATAAAGATGGCCATCCAGCAGAGCTTGGAAGAGGACCCCACGGGTCAGCCAGCTGCCCAGAGCCACCAGAAGTCGATGGTGGCAGGTCCCGGTGAGGCGGCCACCCCCAGCCATGCCAGCAGCCACAACCCGCCCTACCACATCTACCCTTGGCAAAGGTGAGTGAGCACCTGCCTAAGCTGCGCCGTCCCAATGAACACCCTGCCTGGGAAGAGAAAAACACTTTCCCCTGTCAAAACACGTGCTTTCTAATTAGCTTTGCCAAGCGGCTGCTCTGCAAGTCTGTCATTAGTTTGAAAGCCAGAGTCTGCTATAAATCCAATGAGGTCAACAATTTACGCCCTCACAGCAAAATGAGAATTTGCTTTATGTTGCCTGTGTCAAGCAACAAATAAAATAAGAAAAGGGGCACTGCTACAAGCCTTCCTGAACGACAGAAGCCCTGCCGAAGCCAGCAGCTCCTTTCCCCCACGGGGGCACACTGTACGCCGAGCTTAGGTTTCACCAGAGAGGGAGCAAAGCGTTTGTTATGGGAAAACATAGGAGAGAGGCCAAAAATAGGTATGTAAAACAGTGTGAGCTGGCTACCTTTTAGATACTGCAGTCTTTAAAGGATGTAGCTATTTCAGATCAAAGTCTGACCTCAAGCACACCACTCTCAGCCAAGAGCGGCTCCAGACATGAAGCGTGGCGGCATCCCCCTCCCCGGCGATGCTGGGCTGTGGGTTACAGAGACCCACTCACAGTTTCAAACCCAGACATTGTTCTCCTTTCATTTTTAAAAGGCAGATTTCTCAAGGGGGGAGGGAAGAGCTCACAAAGTCACCCCAAACCCAAGGAAAAGTACCCTTTTAAACTAGCTTTTTTTTAATAAGCTGGGAGTAGCTGAAGTTTTGTTCTTCCTTCTTTCTCATAACTCCACCATCCTCTGATGCCTCACTCATTACCACCTGTGATTGTTTGGTTTCCAAGGCTGGGAAACTGGGGAAAATTTGATGAGCAGTAAGCGTGTTTCATAGCTGCGGAATCAGGATGCCGTACAGCAGGCAGTCCAGCTCCCACCAAAGGTCGCGTCTTCTCAGTGTCATTACTGTGCACTCGTACTGTCAGCTCTGCCACGGGGACATGATGCAGGGGAGAATAAGGGCTCCCCTGTCCGCTTGGTCCTGTCCTCCTTGGGGATCCTTTGACAGCTGCTATTTTGGCAAAAGGCAGCATCTGCAGCTCCGTGCATTAACCTGTCCTGCCTTTGCCTCAGCCCAGCAGCTTTTGACCTCCCACTGGAGGGAAACCTTTGCAGCTTGTAGCTCCAGATCTGTAGCATTGCTGAACTCTTCTGCCACCTGGGAGAGCCGAGCTGGAAACGGAGCCGGCACCCGGGGGCCCTGGGTCTTCCTCCACCCCTGCCCCCGACCTGCTTGCGTAGCACTTCGGAGGTGGTGAATGTCACCTCATCTCGCCTCGTGCCTGCTTCCTGTGCGGTGGTGGTAGGGTTAACCTCACTGTTGTCTTATATGGTCATTTGAATCCCCTGACGCTTCCTCAGAGGGCCAAAAATAATCTCGAGCCGAGCGAGCAGCTGAATACAGCGCAGAGCAAGCCGTGGCCATCTGCTTTTATTCAAAGCCCTGACCGGCAGGCTTCCTCGCTCCGTCTCTGTGGATGTGTGTCTCTGTTTCTGCCTCAACATGACCTGTTTCTCCTATTCGGAGTATTTCTCTTTATTTCATTCATGTCATCGCCACTCCAGATTGGCGGCCCAGCCGAGAGGCCGCACTCAGCCGTCCAGCTCGGGGGCAGCCTGGGGGGTCAGGCGAAGGTACGACGGCAGCCTGTTCAGCACATCCCAGTCCGTGTAAGTGCCTCCCTCTCCCTCTCCCGCTTTCCCCCGCGGTCAAAACAAGCCTTGCTACCCACTCTCCCCCGAGCCAGCTCTTCTGGGTGGCGATGGTGTCTGGTGGGGGGACATGGCGGTGTTCAACTGGAGGAGGTCTTGCTGATACCTGCACTGCACCCTTGCTGCCTTCCTGCTCTTACTTCTGACTTGCCAGCTGCCCTGGACCATGCCCAGGCTCTTGTGGGTGACCCACCTCAAACCTGCCTTGTTCTCTTCTCCCCCTTCATCCCTCTCCATCCCTCCAGTGCACATGTCCTGGGGACTCTGGGTCATTTGGTAGCTCTGAGGCGACAAGGACAGCAGGGAAGGGATGCCTGCACTGTGGTTTATTTATGCACGCTGGCTCCCTTATCAAGACAGTAGATGAGGCAGGCAGATGCTGATAGTAACTGCATTGGTATTGAGTTCACGGTTCAACATTGGGGAAGAGTGGGGAAAACAAACATTGTATCGCAATATATAAACAGGGTGAGAAAGTCCATTCCTTCAAAGTAAATATTTTATAAATGCTCCCAAGATGCTGTGCCTGTTACCAGCAATACCTGCACTGTCCTACCACACTGAGGAGGGCTGCTGGGGAGCCGTACCACATCTTACCTGCCCAAGGAGGAAACCAGCTTGACTGACTTTGACCCTCCTGGCCACGTTTTGCTGTCGGCAGAGACCGTAAATAAGCTTAGGTGAACAGTCATGGATGAGGAAAGCAAACAGGCAAGGGGGTGGCCCGAGCTCTGCCCCAGTGCCTGTGCATAGTGGAAATGTCTGGACCATGATGGGTTTATTACAGCCCTCTGCGGGGCAGAGTAGATGCATGTACCTGCCTTCAGCTATCAGATGAAGAGAGGAAAAGTGCTGTGGGCAGCACTTCTCTGTGTCCTGCAGAAAACTCTTCCCTGCCTTTTTTATCTACCTAGTTCAAATCCACTTTGTTTTATCCATCTTGCAAGTCCCTCCCTGCATGCATGGTTGCAGTGACTACTCCTCCACCACTCTTCTTCCTTTCATCCTTCACCCAGCTCTACAATCTCCCCCACCTCACCCTGCACCCTGCTTGATCCAGGCTCTGTCCCTGGCTCTCCACTGACATTGGACTCCCTGATATTGTGAAAATCTTTCTGCTGAAACATGAAGCCTCCCTCATCCCTGTCACCTGCCAGCTCCCCTTAGCCACACTGAAATCACATCCTCTCATTAAGTGCTCTGCACACTCTGCTGCTCTGGGGGCAATGACTGGAGGACAGGCTTTTCTTCTGCATCGCTTAGCTCCATAGAGTTCAGTCCACAAGAAGGCTGGGATAAGGCTGATAAGCTAGCCCTCCTCTGCTGCCAGGTGAGAGCAAAAAGGTGGCTGGGAAGCCACAGGAAAGCATGATGCGTGACTGTTTCATAGCCCTGGTCTCAGAGCCAGGCAGGGATGATAGTTGGCTTCACCTGGGGAGATGTTGTTCCTTCATGCTGCCTGCATCTCACCAGGCTGCCAGGAAAAGAAGGAGCTTCCTGAACCTTTCTGCATTCTGCTGAACCTCTTCTCCAGCACTTAGAGTTGACCCCCCCATACATCTCATCTGCAATGAGTATTTATTGTATTGGCTACTGGCCTTTGAAATGCAGTAATTCTTTTGATTCGCCTATAAGGTTAAGATTTCATCAGATCTTCAGTCTTCCTCCATAGTTTTAATACTTGTTTTTTCTGTATCTGATGAAATCCAGGCAGCAGAATGTGTTGGTTTTTTATAACGGCCTACTACGAGCCAGGCAGAAAACAAGGATTTCACATGGAGATTCATTAAACTTTCTGTACTGATCTGGAATTTGCTTGGCTACAGCATCTACAGCCTGGTCCAGCAAACCCCCTCATCTTACTCAGGAATCATTTAAGGTCAAGGATCCCGACAGAAGTTCGTTTCATTCAACATCTGAGGGCTTAAGCAGAATAGTAACTGATTCTTCACACATTTTTAACCCTACCACAGACCCGAGGTACCCTCTGCTTTCACTGAGGTCTCAGGTAATGTGATTCACCTTGCATTTGCTGTGTGCCAGCCCCATGCACAGACTCCTGCCGTGGCCCACCTGGCATGCAGTAACTCATTAAGCGCTGGTAACTCTGTTGTGTGCCCAAATCCTGAGGTCAAAGTAAGCAGTCCCGCATGTGTAACATGAACCCTTGCACAGAACAACAGATGGCTTCAGCAGCCTTGTGCCAGAGGCTTTTAAAGACAAAGATTCCCGACCTCCTCGTCCTCCTCCTCTTCCAGCCAAACATGCCAATTATTACTGTTAACTGACTTCAACAAAAAGCTCAATTTCAAATGCCTATCTAAAAATCTATTATCTATACAAAACTAGCAATTTTAGGTTTAGTCCCTAGGGTACTCTAAATAGTATGGAGATACAGCCCGTGTCCCTAGGACCTCAGTCCAGCAGTTATCAGAAGATCAGTTGATTCCTCCTGGGTGGGCTCTGGCCAGGCAGGCAGCTGCCTGCTCTAGCTGTTATCTCCTCAGGCAAAATGCCTGGCTTTGTCCCCCCTATCTCCCCCCATTCAAGTGTTGCTATTTTTGTGACTTCTATCTTGAGATCATTGCTTCCAGCTATAGAGAAGGAGCAAGTGGCACTAAGTACTTTTTCACCTGGGAAATGGTGTCTTTTCCCATTCCTTGCCACGCGTGTTGTGTTTACCTGTTCCTCTCCAGGCCCTGAGTTTATCATCAGAGAAGTAGCTTGGTGACTTTTCTTTCAGTGCTAATATCAGTGTTTATGGCACAGATTGGGTACCTCTGGGCAAGCTGAAATGAATAATGCCTGTGTGAGTTCCAGGCTGTTGGTTTGTCCAGCCCCTGCCAGGCAAGGAAATCCTGTGCTGCTCCTGTAACTTGCACTAAATGCAGAGGTTGTACCAACGATCTGCTTTTTGAAGACTCCTGTGCTGAGCTGCCCATGTTTTTCTGTCTCTGATCTCACTCTGTTGTGGCATTTTCGACCTTCTGTCATAACGAGAGTTTCTGGTTGTTCCTATTGTCACTGCCCTGCGTGACCTTCATCACATGTTTTACTCCTACCCTGGTGATGCTAATAGTCTCTCTGAGACACGCACCTTCCTCCCCAGTCTGTCTGCCTTCAAGGCTGCAAGATTTTCTCTTCAGAGTTAGTTCAAACCACAAACTCTCCTGTTTTCAACATCCTCTTCTTCTCTGTCTCTGAAAATACAGCCCACGTTCATTTTTTGCAAGTCCCCGTTAGAACTGGGAAAATGCTCCTTCCTTTGCGGTGTTCGCTGTCCTGGAGCTTAGCCATTTGGTGCCCCAGAATAAGGAAGCAGTGACTGCCTTCTCTCAGCACAGCTCAGCAGGAGCACGAACAGATGCTAGCGCTGAGGTGCACAGCACACCACCATCCACAGAGCCGCCGTCCGTCACGGGCAAGGATCCTGCCTGCATCGGCTGCGGGGTACCAGCTCCCAGGTTCCGCTGCGCTGTCGGCAGTCTCCGCCGGGGTGGAAGGAGGCAGGCAGGCCCTGCCGCGGGCACCTCTCATCGGCCGTACGGTGACCGTCAGGCAGCCCTGTGACTCCTGCCATGCGGGGAGTCCCACAGCAGCTCTCGCTGTTGCTCTGCAGAAGGACTGGTGTGCCCGGGTCAGCCCTGCTCTGCCATTGCTCTCACAGAGCTTGGAGAAGTGGGTTGCTGTCCAGACTGGGCGGAATGCTTGCCTGGCAAAGGGAAGGCTTGTCAGAGCAGATCTCGCTTGTAGGCTGCTCGTTGCGTCTCACTTGCAGGTGGCATGGAGCACACTTTGTGCTTTTTGTCGATTTTCACGGCAAGCCTCTTCTTGAAAGCTTCAGAATTAGGTAGCGCCAAAAAAAGATGACTTTCATGTTATTTTTGTTTTCTCTGGTAAACACTGAAATGCTGCTTTAACACTTTTCAGTGATTCTACACATTTCAATGACTTTCTACTCCAAAGAGGCTTTAAAATATTCTCTCCTTCCCTCCCTCCTATTTTTTCATTCCTTTTGCTCCTTGCGCCTACAAGTTACTTGGCCCTGTGGAGCCTGACAGTGGTTTGCTGGGTTCAAATGAGCCGGAACAGGAACCACTTCACAGCTTGGCACCAGGTCCCGGTTGTGGTTCCAGAGGCCCCCGACTGTTGCAGTTACCTGGGGAACTGCTCACTTGGCTAAGAGGTTTGCAAGAGTGGACTTGTCAGCAAAGCTAGTGGGTCTGCTCCCAAGCAGGCTTCTAAAGACCAGATTTTCAGAAGTGTCCAGCACCTAATATGTCTTACTGGGACACCAAAGACACATTTTTGAAGGTCTATAAAGTCCGAAGTGGTTATCATTTCTGAAAATTTGAGTACTTGATGCTGAAGTAACAGCTGGGTATCTCTGGGGCATCGTCATGAAAAGCAGCTCAGAATTTCATTTGGGTGGGTGGATTTTTTTTTTTTAATCCTCCTTGGCTGAAGAAAGGAGAGCTCAGACCAATACCCTAATGTTCACATGGTCTAAACACAGTTCTCCCTTCTTCATAACTGGGCCAGCTAACTTCTGAAAACAGGCTTGTGTAAAAGAAATAGGAAGTATCTTTAAAATACAAGAATAAGATTTATTGAGAATTTCTGCTTTAGGGCTAAGCCACCTGCAAATCAAATTTAAAATTTTCTTCAGGTATGAACAGGGGCAATTCTCTTCAAAGCTGATCTTTTTTAAGAGATGTCATATGGAAACATCTTGCTACATGATACAGCAAATGGCAGGGTAATGTAATTATCACAAACATGGACACTCAGAGCAGTGTACAGAGGAAGGATAGAGCTAGTCTCCCCCAACTCCAGATATCTAAAATAAAAGTGTTTATGTCGGAGATTAGTCACACCTACACTTTCCTTACACTCCAAGGAGAGAGCTCAGCACCTCCAGACAATGATTCTTCTGATCTGTTGTGAATGGCCAAATTAGAGAAGACAAATTTTACCTCTACAAGTCCTGTAGCAAGACATGTTAGGGCCACAAATACTCATTATATACACTGTACGCATTCACTGTTTTGACCAAATGATAGAGTGATGTTGCTGCAAAAGCTTCCCAGTAATGAAGGAAGCAGTAATCAAGTTTTAATCTTGTTTTGAAGAGAGCTTGACCCTGTAGTGGCAGCAATCAAGGATGGAGATGAAAATGCAGTATGCAACATGATGAAATCAGGAAAAGACCTTTCTGAACCTAATAAGGATGGCTGGATACCCCTCCACGAAGCTGCGTACTATGGCCAAGTGGGTTGCCTGAGTCTGTTGCAAAAAGGTCAGTGAAGTTAAAACTAACTAATTACAGAAGGGAGAAGAATAATATGAATAAACTGAAAAGCAGAATTAGCAGCAGCCCAATCCTGGTCTGGGACTGTGTGTGAAGCTTTTTTTCAACCTCTGAGTGGAGGTTAATTTCACCTTCTCTTTGAGAACAGCTTTCCAGACTGAGGCCTTTAAAAGTTAGGATCTTCAGGAGAAAGCGATACCTGGAGAGATCTTGCCAAGCCCTGGATTTCCCACAGTAAAGCCTTATAGCTGAGCTCTCGGCTGTTGTGAACTGCTTGGCTGCCACAGCTGACAGCAATTACCGCACTTCCACTACCTGGAGATCCAGCCCAGCACCTCTTTGCTGGTGCCTGAAGGTGGTTAACTGCTGTAGTTTGTTTTCAGACTGCTACTGAAGAGCAGTTACTCAACAACTTTCTGCATCACTAGTGGCCATAGCATAATGTTTTAATCTAAGCCAGTGAGTGATTTAGATCCTTAATCTGAGTTATAGTAACTTTATAGTACTTTGCTCATGGAAAAGGAAAAGAAAAGAAATAAACAACAAAAACTTACTTAAAACTCCCAAGATTTTGAAAGATGGTGATGCTGCAGATACTTGTGCACCACATGTCATAATGACTTTGGGCTTGCCGTTTCTTCACAGCATACCCCGGCACAATCGACCAGCGCACCCTCAATGAGGAGACGGCTCTCTACCTGGCCACCAGCCGGGGCAACCTGGACTGCCTGCTCGCCCTGCTGCAGGCTGGGGCTGAGCCTGACATCTCCAACAAGGCCAGAGAAACACCGCTCTACAAAGGTGAGTGGCTGCTTTTCCAGGGGTGCTGAGCTCTTCTGGCACCACCAAGGCAGCGCAGCAGGATCGCTTGTGATGTGGGGCTGAAACTCAGCAGTTGGCTCTCATTTTCTACCTCCCTCCAGTAGTTCTCTGTCTCCTTTGCCTGACCTGCCATGCCACGGCCTCACTTCTCATCCACATCAGAGTCAGGATTAGTGGCTGCCCTGCAGGGTGCAGGCTGCGATGCGGTGCTGAGGGTGAGGTGTGCGATGCCTAGTAGGGCCCTTAGCACAGGGTGTCTGCACAATGTCCCAAACTTACAGAAATCTGGATAGGACAGGAATGAGGGTGCTTTTCTAAACAGTAGGACCTAAGTAGGACCTGTTAGATGTGGGAGCACCATAACTGTAGACATGCCAGTGATTCATATACTGTCTGGGCCAGGCCAGGCAGTGTGCTATGGGAGATGCAGAAAGTTATAACCAATTCAGTGAGGTAGATAAAGCGTTCAACGTGGACATACTATGTTGCTGCTGGTCACAGAGAACACTTTCTTTGGCAGAACAGCATCATGCCCATGAAAGATTCAGAGAAGGAGATGATCTCTCAAGCCTTCATCTCCATCCCCCTGTGACTGACTGCTCCTGCCATGACTATTTTTAGCACTCTAAAACATTAAAAAGCGCATATTACTGGCTAAAACAGTAATCTTGCCTCCAACTTTTAAAATGCTTTCATTTTACAATTCTGGCTTATAGTCTGCTAAAGGAAAGCTGTTCAACTCTGCATTAAACACACAGTAGTGGTGGTACTAGTAGAGCTCTTAGTAATAATAATAACAACAACAATATGAAAGCACACTTTAGCCAGAGAAAAACTGTTATTAAGAATGTTCTAGTCTTGATGCAAAATCTTCTGGTCTATCCTCCAACAAAAAAAGACTGAAAAAATTATCGTAACAAATCTGTTATCCCTAGTATGTAAGTAAATTAAACTCTATGCATGCTATGCATAGGTGATTAAGGAAGTGTCTAATCACATAGTTGCTTTCAGTACACGTGAGTGACACGTGTGTGGGAGAGGAAGCCATGGAGATATTCCAAGGGAAGAATCAAAACCAAAAGGTGGGACCTCTGTGATAAAAATACACTATTATTTGAAAGAAAAAACCCAATTGCTATGGAATGTGCTGGCCTCTCTTTCTGTACATTGTATAACCAATGCTAATTGGGGTTGGTAAATGTAAATATTGTAGGTACCTTTGTTTTGGGGTCCCACTGTAAAGGTGTGTAAGAAGCGTCATGATTTGGGATTCAAAAAGCAATGGGACAAATTGGTAGAGTAAAAACCAACAAAATACTATTAATTATCAAGAAAATATCTTTATCTCAGGATGGTCCTGAACTATAAATTGTTGCAGGCTGAGAAAGTGCTACTGACTCACACCATTGCTGTTTTCTAAGGATCCTTTTCTGGCCACTGGCGGTTTGAGCTTTTTTATTTTCTTGTCTATAGAGAGCTTTATCTGCATTCCAGGGCAGTAAGATACAGAGCCAGTTTGCACAGAAATTGGAAAGAATGTGTTCAGGTCACGTGATTTCTGTAACATGTTTGTTCTTCATACATTATCTCCCGCACCTTGTCACCTCCCTGTGTCAGTGTGGTGTCCAGTTGGCACAAACGGGCTGGGCTGGATTCCCTTCCATACCAGGCTTTGCACAAGTCCTGCACAGGGCACAGCCTCCTCCAGGCCCCCGTTGAAGACTGGCTTCACTGCCACATCCTTTACAAGCCCCAGACAGCGTCATTTGGCAACAGCCTTGGCCCTCGCATTGACTTAGATGGATCTTTGGTCTTACTCACTATGGCCTAGTTGTATTATATTGCCTTATGCTACATGAAATGGATACCACAACACCCAGAATCTTTTCAAAAGCATGTCCTAATCACTTCCCTTTTTTCCAAAACAGCTTGTGAGCGTAAGAATGCAGAGGCTGCGAGACTCTTGGTACAGTACAATGCTGATACCAACCATCGTTGCAATCGAGGATGGACTGCTCTCCATGAGGCTGTCTCCCGAAATGACCTGGAGATTATTGATATCCTTGTGAAAGGGGGTGCCAAGATAGAGTCTGCAAACGCCTATGGGATCACTTCTTTATTTGTGGCAGCTGAGAGTGGGCAGTTGGAAGCTTTGCGATACCTCGCCAAATGTGGTGAGTACAGTTGTGCCGTTACATGCCTTTACTCATTTAATTCTTAATATTTCAAAGTTCCCATTAATTCTCCCTGGCTCAGTTTTTCTGTCTCTGGAGGCAAGGCCTAGCCTGCAGAGGTGCTGAAACCCTGTTGCTCCAGATGGCTGAATTGTGTAGGGTCTTTCAGAGAGCATGGTCTAGACACATGCGCTTCTTCAGCATTCTTTCATGGTCGCCTACTTTGGGAAGTAATATAGCGCGCTCTAATTGCATTGCCTGACAGCTTCCAAAACCCATATTGCTGCACACATGTAGCCTAATCAGTCATAAAAGACAACTGTAGGTGGTAATAGATGGCAGAAGTTGAATATTAGCCAACCCCATCTGCTCATGAACATGTGCAGTGATGGGCAAGGTTAGCTCTCCTCTACTAGTGAATCCTGCTGAAAATAGATAAAGTACCATTGTATAGTCAATGGATTTACACCAAGGGGAAGCAGACTCAGTCTCCCCACATGTATATGTTCAAACATATAAACAGAGTGAATTTGATTCTAGTTTACACTAAATCTACCTTTTACTGCTCTGCTTATATAAAACAGCTTTACAATAAGCACAACATAGTTTACTACTATTCTGAGGCATATTTTATTTTCACTGTGGGCTAATATCTTCAATGTAGGTAAGAGCTGGGTCCTGCACTTGTGAAACAAGAGCTAAACAGTGATGAAGATAAGAAAAACTTCTGAAGCAGTTAGTATGGCTAAGAAAGATATGAGAGTTGGGGAACAAAGATGTGTTCTGCTGCCCAGCTAGCATTGTCAAGTCAGTTTTATATGACCAGTTAGTCCATGATAGCGCCTACAATTTTAGAAACTAAGCCAGAATGTGATTTGTGTTTCAACTTAAATAGATATTAGGATTTCCTTAAAGTTTAATTTTGAGAAAAATACACAGGAGAAAATCCAATAAAACTGTCCAGTTGTTGCAAGCCCTGAAAAGCTCCTCTGAGAGTCCCAGGAATGATATCACTGCATTGTTTATGATGAGCAATGTTCATCATAAAAAGGGTTTCTTTCTCATTTCTTTTTCATTAGGAACATAGTCCTGTGTTATGTTTTGTCACTGCAACTCTCCTGATGTTTCCAGCTACAACATCTTCAAAGGGCCAAACACAACACAGATGTTTCAGTTTGGAGTGAGAGCACAGGGAAATATTCTCTTTGGCAGGGAGTTTTCATGATCAAACGGGAGACTCATTGGCTTCTTTATTGGAGTTTAGAAGCAAAACTCCAGTGAATTGTCATTCCCATTTAGGATACACATAGAGCAGCCTTCCTGAGGACAGCACAGCACAGTATACTACAGCTGAAATCCAGGCTTTCAGGCCTTATATATCTAGCACAGAAAAAGCAAGATTCCACATTGTTTGTGGCCAAAAAGTATGAGGTCTTGGTTTATTCTTTCATGTTGTTTATTAAGCTAAACACATGCTAGAGCTCAAGAAAAAATGCCCCAAATAATCTAGTAGCCTATTAATAATATTTATCTTTTTTGGGGGTAAAACTTACCACTCGGAGCTTAATTTGAACCCTCATGAAGTGAAGAGATATGGCTTCAGGTGCTGAGTTTTGAAATGAAATATTCATTGACTAAGGCATGCCCAAATAAAAACTGATTAGAATTGTTGCTTGGTACCATGCAGATGTCATGTTATAGACTCCTATTTTAGCCTGGATGTGTACTAAAATTAAAGTATAAATAGTATAAATGTACTTATAGTGTGAATATATAGAGTATAAATAATATGTATAAATGTAAATATATATCATAAATACGTAACCATAGAATTTTGAAGAGCACCTATTGAGATCATCTAGTCCAAACTCCTGCTCAGGAATAGTGTATATACATAGTGTAAACACATAAATACTAATGGAATTATTGTGTCTAAAGAAAAGGCCATGCTATATAAAGAGCAGAACATTTTAAAGTTTTTTGCCTTTGAGCTACAGCTGAATGGAGCCTGGATTCATGATTGGGAGCTAATGGTTGCCACCCACATTAAACTCTCCCTCATAAAATTCACATCATATTAAAAGCCAGTGGAAATCTATGATATAACTGCATATAACTAATATGACTATTTGACCTCTGATATGACCTCATTCACATCCCCATCCAGCACATTTTGTAGCTCCGGTGTTACGGAGATGTACGTGTTCATTCAAAGTATGTTCCTTCCATCTGATTTTAACCTTCTGGTGCTACAAAGATTTTTTCTTCCTTCCTAGGTGCTGATATAAATACTCAAGCCAGTGATAAGGCCTCTGCTCTTTATGAAGCCTGTAAGAATGGACATGTACCTATTGTGGAGTTTCTTTTGTCCCAAGGAGCAGATGCTAACAAAGCCAATAAGGATGGCCTGTTACCTCTTCACATAGCAGCCAAAAAAGGGATATGCGAGTAAGTTTTAGTTAATTTCATAGTTTCATCTTTTAGACAAGAATCCAAAGTCCTTATGAAAAAGAGAATGTAATGTCCCAGATCTAATTCTGAGCATTGTGATCAAGGGAGCTGCCAGCTGAGAACTGGGCTTTCCACTTGCAAAGCTCGGGTTGAAAATTATAAACTGAAGAGTGTGTTTGCAGGTTGGGATGTGGTGGGATGGGGTGAGCAGGAGTGTAGGGTGCAAGATTCCTTTAGCTTTGCTAAAATATCACCTATTACAGCTAAATAACCTCATGTATCTTGGAAGCGGATTGAACTGAGCTCCACAAAACATGCTTGAGATGGAATAAAAAACCGTGTGTGTGTGTTTTGGCGGGGGGGGGGGCTTAGTCCTCAATAGCTATTGCAGCCTACTTTGCAATCATTTTCCTATGTGAGCCCACTGTAATTCTTTTGCACAAGTGGAACATGCTGCATTCATCTCTGGTGTGTTCAGGTTTTATTAACAATAATTCAGATGCTGACAGCGGGAAGTGGTCAAGTGAATCTCTAGGGCATTAGTGAGATTGTTGCTAGAATATGGTGTCCAGTTCTGGTATCCTCCCTTTCAGAAACCTTTCAGGAAATTGGAAAGGCTTCAGAAAAGAAGTACAAGAATTACTCAAGGTCTGGAAAATATACTTTATTAGTGAGTGATTAAATGACTCTTAAATGTAACAGACATATGCGTAAAAAGATCCAGTGGTTTGTTTCTGAAATGAAATGTGTTTGGGATAGACCTGAGCACATTCTTTAAACTGTGAGAAAAGTAACTAATGGGAAAAATAATCAGGAATTGGGTAGATTTAACAGTGCTCTGAAGTAGAGGTGTTTATAGGAGGGGGAGAAACGCTGCAGCCTGTGATAAAGGATACCAATTTAGAAGATGCTGTCTAGGGATGGGATTGTTGCACCGTTGTATAGTGTTTACCTAGCTCTTTCAAGACCTGGGACATTGCAGCAAGCTTCTGAGCCTGAACTCCTTAGCATTTATTTCTGATCCTAGGGCAAGTTTTATCTCCTGCCTTTAACCCCTTGCTGCTGGAAGGGTGAGTGGCCCACAGCTATTTTTGCAAAACACAGTCACACCTTGCAGTGACAGACCCTTTTGGTGACCGTAATGAACTCTTCTGACTGTCACAGTTTCTAACAAAATCCCTTCCAGCAATAGTCAAAGGAGAGAGTATATCCAACTGCAAAGACTGTTTCTGGATAGTAAAGCTATATCTTTACAGATAACTGCTAGAGCGGATTCTTATATATTTCACAGTGTCTGAGGAATGAAAACTTGACAGCACTACACATTTCCATAGCATCTTTTATCCTAGTGTTTAGGTCTGCTTGGGAGTCCCAATTAAGCTTCTCAAATCACTTTGATAGACCTGAGGATATTCATTTTCTGTAGTTGGAGTAGGCCTGCTTCTTTGTGCAAGCTGTGTGTTCTAAAGGACAGCCCAGTGTGAGTTTATGTAATGGGTTTATAAGCTTATGGCAAGTACATGAATACCCCACGTAGACTAATGCAGGCACGATTCAGAATTTTCTCTGGGGTTTAAATTACAAAGATATTTTCTTGAAAACAAACACATTTAAATGAGAAATGTGCCAGAGACAGAACCCAGCTCCAGTTGCTCACTTTCAGAAAAGTTTGTCTGAAAGCAGAGTAAGTTGATCTGAGTCCAATTTGTGTACAGAGTCTGAACCAGCTCTCTGAATCTTTTCCTCCCCTCAATAGTTCCACACCCCAACCTGAAAAGAAATTTACGTGGAAACTCTGCAGTCCATCCCCATGTTACGAAAGAAAGGGCCTGATTCAGATCTCACATCTATTATTCCCAACACCCAGCAGCATTCAGACCAGAATTCAGTCCAAACTCCGAGTTCCTTCACTTGTAAAAGCCTGAGCACAAATTTTGTGCACAACCACTGCAAACTAAGTGCAAAAGAAAGAAAAAAGAAAAAGATCTTATCTTATAAATATTTATGTAAATGACAAAGCTTTAGCCCAATTGGCTGATCATTCTTATTCCTTTTGGTATTCAGTAAAATAACACCCTTCACGGTGACCTCTCTTTGTATTCCTGCAGATTTAATACGTAATTCTGCAGGAATTCCACGCCTCAACTTTTTGCCAGAGCACGAAGGCTCCCTACCATCAAAAAGCCAAGAATGTGGTCCCAAGGCTCAACTGTCAACTCTTGTTGCTTGGTGTTTGTTTATTTTAAATGACACCTTGTCAATACTGACCTGAAATTCATAAAGGTCATCTCATCAGCTGTAAGATGATCGCAAGCAGTCATTTAACTCCTTCCCCCTCGGAACTGAGATGCTGAGAAGGGAAGACTTTGTGTAGTGTGGGCAGATTTATTAAGTAAATACAAGCCATTAAACTCTTGGCACGCTCATACTAGGGATGCTCTGCCTCCCTCTCCGTATAATTTCTAACAAATAGAAATCACAGAAGCAAGCATTGGGGGTAAGGGGAAACTTGGCAATATTTCCAAACTGTATGTGAAGCTCAGCCCTTTGACAGGCACGTGATGTAGTCTGGTTGTCTGGTCCTGGCTGCCTTCACTTGAGCTGCCTTCTCCCTCTAGACAGACAGGAAAGACTGCAGATGTGGAGGCACCATATTACTGAACCATCCCACTTTGGAGGATGAGGAAGAGAGACAAGTTCAAGCTACAAAATTAAACTCTGATACAAATTTGGTGCTTCCTGCTTTTCCTCCCAAAATAAATCTGGGGTATAGGGAGTGTACTGAGGTCTGGGACACTGCAGCATTTCGATGCAGAGCCTCAGTGTGGCACCCCTGTGGTGAGGTTCAGGTCCCCCTCGCAGACAGAAATGATGCAGTGCCTCTTTAACTCAGATGTGAAGAGCTGGCTGAAGCACATATGCTGGAAGAAAGAACAAAACAGACCCTTAAATCTTCAAAACAGTTGATCATGGGATGACTAATGCTGGTACTTGGCATGGTGTCCTTGCAATGCTCTGTGCCCTTTTTGTTATTATGGCTCTTACAGAACATTTGCTAATGGTGGGAAGTTGCCAGCTCACCAGCACCCAAACCTCCTGCTCCCTGGTGAGCGTCACAGTGCTGGAAGATTAGTGAGGCTGCTTGGAGGAAAAAAAAAAAAAAAAAGGCGTTTGATTTCCCAAGTTATTTACATAATTTAAAAAGCCTTTTTGTTTAAAAATGAGATGTAGAAGTAACTTGGAGACACCAACAGTCCATCATGTAAATAGGAACATAATCCTGTAAAGTGTTATGCATCTTCAACTCTTATTTCAGATCCTAGGAGCGTTGGAGGCTCAGTCTTTCACAGGATCATTCAGTGCATCACAGACAAAGGTTTTCCTGAGACTAGAGCTAATATTTGGCTTAGTTCATTATGTAAATACATGTTTGAGGGCCCATTGTTGCGACCAGCCATTGCAGTCAAGCTGAAGATACGCAGCATTTTAAAGGAGACATGCTACATGGTAGGAAACTGAACTTTGTGTCTTAGGAAGAGCTGCTGACTGCTTGATAGAGGAGCCTGCATGGGAGGAAGAGGAGGAGAAGGTGTGCTTAGCTTGCTGGCTCCCACAAGTTCCTTTTTAGATATCCCTCTCTCCACAGGCATTATATAGGGAGCATGGGCATCTCCTGAGACAGTAGGCAGACTCAGGTTGGATGGTCCTCAGTCTCTTTCTGGAAGTAGCCTAAGGTGACTTGTCTGCATTTACAGAATCAACCTAGTGCCTTGGCTAAACCACCCAACTTTATGAGCAGGAAGTGAGGGTTTAACCCATGGGGCTGGTCATGCAGCTCCAATGACAGCAATGGAGACAAAAAAGTGATCATGGATTTACAACTGTGGGGCTCCTGTACATCATGTATTTGAACTTCACATTACATAACAAGAGCAGCTTGATTTATGTTGCTGTATTTAAGGCCACATCACACTTTCCACTAGCAATCCCTGATTACTGGGGTTGAGGACTTGGCTGTACATTTTTTCTCCCTGGGCTAAAGCATGGAAACCAGCCTGGAAAATATTTTTATTTCTTTTTCTCCCCTTTCCTAATTGTCTTTTTGGCTCCCCATGATCTGGAATGGACGTTAATAGCCCCATGGATTTGCCACAGCCAAAAGCCACACAGTGAGGGCCTCCAGGATGGGGATCAAACCAGGGTAATAACTGAATTGTAAAATGGGGCAGGGAGGCCTGGGAACTGAATATGTAGTTTTTCCTAGCTTAGTCCTGCAGAGGAAGGTTCAGTTTCACCCCCTTTCTGGTCTCAAGCCTCTTGCTGTGGCTGTGACCCACGAGGCCTGCCAATGCCTTGTGTTGGCACCCTTCTCTGCTGAGCGATAAAGCAATCCCGACGGAGGTGGGGAGATACAGCCTCTCTGCTGGCACCTCAGGCCAGAGGCTCTGCGCCTGTTCCTCCAGTCCAACCCACAGCGTGATGATGAAGGTGCAGAACATCTGGGAGATCCTGGCTGGGTGTCTGCCATTTGGGCTGTGGCACCTAAGAGAAGTTACAACAGGGTAGGTGAGTGCCAGCACATTGTCTCTTCCATTGTAACCATCCCTGTAGCTGCCATTACCTCATAGAAACTGGGTGATAATTTAAAAAAACTTGTTCCTCCATGAAAGAGGGTGTCACACAACTCACATTTTTGGCAAGGTAGGAGCACAGGGAGTTGTTGACAGGTTTCAAGTTCACACCCTGGTTTCTCTCAGAGGGAGTTGTTCCTGTGCCTGAGTTAGCAGGCTCTCTCTTATGGTTACAACCATGCGGTTACAATTTGCTGTATGGTTGTAGATCCCCTAGATCCCCTAGAGCTCATTGCTGTTCACTGACTTTCTACCTGGCAGGGTTGTCACCATGCTGATCCCTGTGACCAGCCGCACTCGCATCAAGCGTAGTGGCATCAGCCCCCTGCACTTAGCGGCTGAACGCAATAATGATGACATCTTGGAAGAGCTGATTGATGCTGGCTATGATGTCAACACCACCCTCTCCAACGAACGGTCCTGCCTTTACGAGGACAGACGCACCACCCCCCTCTATTTTGCTGTTTTTAACAACAACATCTATGCCACGGAGCTGCTGCTGCAAGCTGGAGCCAACCCCAATGTTGACCTCATTAACCCATTACTCATCTCCATCCGCCATGGCTGCCTGAAGACCATGAAACTGCTCCTTGACCATGGAGCAAACATTAATGCCTATATATCAAGCCATCCCACCACATTTCCAGCTACCATCATGTTTTCAATGAAGTACCTTTCTGTGCTGAAGTATCTCCTGGATCTGGGCTGTGACGCAGGTTCCTGTTTTGAGTGTCAGTACGGAAATGGCCTACACCCTGCATTAAATTACAGAAGGGACAGACTTAATGATCCTCAGCTGTCCAAGGAGCCAGCCATAGTACAGGTAAGCACTGCCTAGTCTACCTACAGTACTTCTGAGGACATGTCCTACCCATGTATCTTGGCAACTTTAATGTATTTTTTCTCCCAGCTTTCCTATTTTAGTTACGGAAAAAAAGGCTCAATAAGAGTCTGTGAATGTTCCAAGTCCGTGTTCAATGACAGCAGGATGGTAGGCAACAGCGGCTGTGGCCTTAGCTTGAATTTGCAGTGAATTATAGCCATCTTGACAGCCTTGCTGTCAGATCTACAGTATTCTTTTCCTCTGGACCTGAGGTGCCAGGAGTGAAGCACGTTTTCTTGACAGGCAGTGTCATACGGGTGGTAGCATATGGGCAGTAGAAACCTGCTTGGTTTATTTGCCCAGTAAGATTTGTTTTGTGTGATATGGAATTTAAGCTCCTGGTTAAATTAAAATTGTCTCGTGCTTCACTTTATGAGGGTAAACTAGTGAATGTAAATAGTTACAATTTCCAAGTCTACAGGATAAGCAGCCCTGGAGAGAGAGCGTAAATCATTGCATTAGCTATATGACTGTGCATTATACTTGAAGTTTTCAAAAGAGATTAGGAGATTTAGATGCCATGATTTCATATTTCCAAAGCCACTTACAGATTTTAGATATCCATGTCTTACATGTGTATCTTTGCAGTCCTTTCCAAAACGCAGCTGGGCTCAGCTTTCATTGAGCTGGATTTAGACTCTCAATCCCTTAAAGGACTTTGCAGAATCTCAGATTGCACATTTTTTTCTGATCTTTGTATGTTGACTCTTTCCAATGTATCTCAAATAACATCTGACCCTCCAATCAAAATCTACTACCCTTCAACATGCAACGCAACAAAGAAATTTCAGCATGGCAGTCTTTCTATTTTGCAAAGAATCAGGGAAGAAATAAATCAGCTTTTATCTAGTTTAAGTGTAGCTTTGAGGGATTCAGAAGAAAATGTCATTTAGCCCAAAGAGATGGTCACCAATCAATGCTCCTTGGTGGTGGAAAGAATAAAGGAAAACATTAAAAGATCCTAGGAAATCTTGATCTTTTCATCAGTCCTGTCTTCCAAAAGACTTTACTCTCCAGTAACATGTCTGGGAAACAAACAAACAGAAAGAAATCTTAGAAAGAGGATTGTAAGAGTCCATCAAAATAATCTCTTATCTCAAACAGATACCACTTTCTTTTGTCAAAGAAAAATCAATAAAATATATCATCTCTAGTTCTTGAATTGTGATATGGTGTAGCATGTAGAGTGAACAGAGGCCTGGAATTCCAAGGCAAGGAGAGACAGTTTGTCTGTAGCCCTCTATGGCATCCTAGCCACTCAAAACCAGTTCTGTTTTCACTTATTTAAGCACATTATTTCTCCCTGGATCTCACCTAAAACTACTTTTAGCGCCTAACAAAATATTAGGTCACTCACGGAGTCATCACCTCAAAGGTCAGACCACGTGAGGCACAGGTAGCAAAAGCTGTATAAAATTGTATCTGTGCCTAGAGAGAGACCAGTGAGGGACAAATGCATACAGAGGAAAAGCAACTCCTTCCCTCCAATATTATTTTAAATTTGCTTCTTACTGCTAGGAATTTGGCTAATAAAAGTAAGGCTTGCGTGGTATAGCTTCATTATATAGTTGTAATATGGTTTGTATTCTGAAATATAGAGGATCCTATGAAATTATAGCCTTCTCCACACAAAAGATGTGCATTTTTTATTTTCTTGTATAAGATTACATAAGCATAATAAATCTGAATGGTTAGTCCTTATACAGTGAAGACTATGAGCTACCGGAAGTGGATTTGAAAAATACATAACTATAAATCATTACTGTTGCTACTGAATTAATATGTCCTGGAGAAAGTGAACACAGAAAAATGGTTGCTGTCCCACTCCACATTTCCAGAATTGCAATGTCAAAACTGTGAACGTGGGGAGCGAAGTATCCTACTGCCGCGAGAGGGCATTCAGGGGCCTACCGAGACTGCAG
Organism: Haliaeetus leucocephalus; assembly: GCF_000737465.1. Lineage (NCBI taxonomy): Eukaryota > Metazoa > Chordata > Aves > Accipitriformes > Accipitridae > Haliaeetus > Haliaeetus leucocephalus. The sequence goes on along the minus strand of NW_010973368.1, from coordinate 12,573,729 downwards.
GCTCAGAGCCACTTTGTCCCTGAGTCAGTCCCATTGCCTGTAGTTGCAGGTTTGCATTATTTTCTTTGTTTTGCTGTGCTTCTTTTCCTGCAACATATTTTGGAACATTTTTATTCCAGAAAATGTTTTTGTAGACTGAGCTTGTAAATAGGGAAGAAAGAAAAAGGCAGGCAAGGTCTCTGGTGGAGACAAGAAGAGGAGAGCAGTAAGATCCAGTGTTTTATTGCCCTACACATGTGTCCTTATTTAAACTCTGACAAAGTGGAGTTACTGCTTGGAGGGGGTAGTGCAGATCCCCAGTTTGCACATCCTACGGGTAACTGCATGGCAATGGCATATGCACTGGAGAATAACAGCCAGATATACTAAACCGAACTTCCTATAAGCGGTCTAGGTAGGAAACTGTGGGTTGTCCACTGGGATCCTCATGGTATTACTGTATCTAATTTTCCTGGGAAACACTACATTGTGATGCTGAGTAAAAAAAAAAAAAAAAAAGTCAGGAGAGTAGTAAACACAGTGAATGCTTTCAACTTTCAATAAAATGACCTTATAATTTTCTGCAGCTTTATTCTTTCCTAGGTGAGCTAATATAATTTTATTTCTGAGTAAGAGCATCCACACAAGAGTTTAATGCATTTTGAGCTAGGGCTTATGCATGTATAATCAAATTTGATCTAGTTACAGGAGCTTAAACTGAAAGAGGTTTAAGCTGGTGCATTTTCTTTCCTGTTTGGGATGGGCTTGGAGGGTGCTTGCAGACAGTCTCAGTGACTAAGCTGATGGATGGTGCTTAAGCCACCATGATTCAGCCGAAGGGTTCGGCCATGTGCCTGAGTTCTTATCCACACAGCGTGATTTAATTCATGTTAAACTTTCCGACTGCTCACATGCAGACCAGTCCACAGATATCTTCATCATATGCAGCACCCTAATAGAGATAGATGAAGCTGTCTGGATATAATATACGTATTTAGATTAAAGTGGGAAGAGAAGTCACTACTTTTTTGAAATGACACTGCTTAAAGTCAGGTCCTTAAGTGTTCTTCAGTATCTCCATAAGCAGCCCTCCATGCAATGGCTCTGAGTACTCTGCAGCTTGCACTGGGGGCAACAGAAAATTTGCCTGATCCAGCACTGAGTAAGGAAGTCGCCTCTGTATTAGGCCCAGGATAGTTCTCCCGTGAGCAAGTAAACTGCCTCGGATTCATCTGTGCAAAGATTTCCCCAGACTTGTTTCTAGTAAGGTGTTTGGTCCCCAAAAGCTGCAGATACTAGTGGGTTCACAAGAAGCAGGAGGTGCTGTGCTCTGCTGAATCTCCCTCCTACCCTAAGCCTCCTTTGTGCACAGTTGCCCCACAGAGCCCCTCCCAAGAAAGGAAAGGGACCCAGCACACTGGGTCACAGTGCCCTGGGTTGCACTGACCTTTCAGCAGCTCCCTCACTGGCTTGGGGCAAAGCTCCTCTGCTCTCCCATTTCTGCGGAAGTAGGACATTGAACCCTGTAAAAAATTCAGCATCCTTTCCATGCTCCAGAGCTAGGATTTCACCAGGGATTTGTGTCTTCCTGTGGTTGTGAAGAGGGGATTCTACCCTCAGTTGCAAAAAAAAGAGGCTTTAGTTGAAGTTTTCTGAAGGGAAACTGGTAATTGCCCTCACAGCTGGTAGAAGGGTGGGACCACCAAAGCTGTCAGGGCTGTTGCTATCGTTGCAGTTTCCACGCGTGCGTTCATGTCCCACTGACTGTAGTCAACCTGTTTTTCCTTGAAGTTTTGTGAAATGGTGTCTACTCCAGAGATGAGTCGCTGGGCTGGGCCGATCATCGATGTTCTCCTGGATTACGTGGGCAATGTGCAGCTCTGTTCCCGGCTCAAGGAACATATTGACAGCTATGAGGACTGGGCTGTCATTAAAGAAAAAGCAGGTATGGTCACCCAGGAGAGAACCTGGCACAAATAGTCCCACTGTTGGATTCAAAACCTCAATCACCATCTCCTCTTAGTATTCATCCCTTAAACTTGATAAGATTTCCCTACTGAAACTGAATTACATTTTGGACCAGGTATGAGGCACTAAAAATTGCTGGGGTGTCACTGACTCTGTGATGTTAAATGTACACCAGCTGTGGACCTGACCCACTGGGAATGAGCATTGCCAGTGCAGGAAGGCACATTTGGCTGCACCTGGCGTACAGTCAGATTGGGGCAGGCAGGTAGCATGACCATTTCCACAGTAGCCCAGCAGGCACCAGTGGCCTTTAAAGCCTTTACTAATATTCTGCTCTCCTAAATAGCCTTTCCCTCAGGATCCAAAGTCTTTCATAGGTATTACCAGAATTAGTTTTCTGGCAGCAAGCTAAATTTGGTACATATTACATTTATTTTCAGTGGGAAGGCTGAGTACTGTGAAGTGGCTTGTTTAAAACCTCCTAGAAAGCCCATTGCTAAGGCTAAGAGGGGATACAGCACCCCATCCTCCAGCCTATGTCATGCCTTGGAATAGATGAGCTGCCACCAATGCCAGGTGCATCATCCCTCCATTACAGAAAAGCCCCCTTTTTTTCATTCCTCTTTCTTTCTCCCATTTTCTTCTTGCCACTGACCCGGCCAAGCTGAGCTGTCCGTCTCAAGTTCAAATCTGTTCTGCTCATGTTTCTGACATGCCTGTCTTTCAGAGCCCCCACGACCTCTTTCCCATCTTTGTCGCATCAAGGTACGAAGCCTGGTTGGAAGAAACCGCATTAAACTTCTTGACACCTTGCCTCTCCCAGACAGACTGATTCGATACTTACAGCATGATTACACACAGTGACCCCAGGCACACCGGACATGCAGCGGCTTCCCAGCATGGCACCCAGCGTCATCAGCATGGCGAGGGTGCACATCATGCACCACGGGGAGGAATTGCTGCTGGCTTGGTCAAGCACCCTCCAATGACTAATCTAAGAGAAATATGCTTCTGAAGCATGAGTGAGAAGAAAATGGAGGAGACAGAGAGCTAAACATAGGACTGTTGTTAGGTTTTCCAAGAGAAAACACATATGGTTCACCTCAGAGCTTGGTCTGCAAAGAACAAGAAATGAAAGCCAACACTGAAAAATGAGTAGTGCTGAAGCAAGTATCAGTGAGGAATTCAAAGGTATCCTGGGGTTGCGGTGGAGCTTAGCATCCTTGCTGTGATCACAATTCAGAAATTGCCAAGAGTCAGCATATTTGGGACAACAATCACATTTCCTTCACTGACTGAGATTTTTATCTTAGTTTCTATTCTACTGTTTGGATTTCTGCTAAGTGTGCTGGTTGCTAATTCTTTGATACTTTGACACCATCTTGCTAACACTTTTACTTTCATTTTTTGGACCTTTCTTATTGAGTGGAGTACTTGATTTCTGAACATTCAAATCTCAGAACTTTTTAATAGACTAAAATCCAGAAATGCTGGTTCCTTTAAAAGTCAAGGAAAGGTTTATTTAAGAAGGATGTAAGAATTGTATTTGCACATAGCAAATACACTTCATTTTGTATCACATTTGCAATAAGAAGTTAGGTGAAATTCTGCTTGAGAGAATTTTGTAGACTGGAGTTGAAAGCAACTCTGAGCTCTTTTTTTTTTTTTTTGGTGTAAATTAGAAGTAGCTGCACTGTAAACAGTAGCTTTACTCTGTCATGAAGCTGGTGTCAGAACAGAACAAAGACCTAGAGAAGGAACAGAAAGTGATGCAAAGGAGAGAGGCAAGGTAGGGAGGGAGAGGCAACACTGCTAAACCAACTTTATCTGTTCCTTCCCTAGAAGATCTTGTCCCTACAAAACCCAGCCTCTCTTATCTCCTTGGACCTCTGTGGCTATAACAATACCATCACTGGAAAAAGAGAGATTATTTCAAAATTATGAAAGTCAGACTCTGGGATTTATGAAAAAAAATACCCAGAATTAGGCTTCCAAATCCTTATTCAGATGCCTAAACAATGCCAAGTTGCTTGCACCAGGTGTAGTTCCACGTAAGCCAATGGGACCACATTTGGTGCCAGATATTACTGAGGCAGAATAAAGTCTTAGGATTTAGCCCTGAATTTCATGACTTTGGAAGTTTGAAGTATCTATTAGTTCCCTTTGACACTGATGAAAGTTATTATCTCATCTTCTTTGAAAATTAGGTCACCTATTTACAGCTCAGATCCACAGTTGATTTATGGCAGCTTAACAAGTTACCGTCTATCAGTTGAACTGCTATAATTGTCCGTGAAATTCTTTTATTGAAGTTTTTAACAAGTCACATTCCCTCACAGCTGGGGAGGTCGAGGAGCCCACGAACGGTTATTGGCAGTGTGACTGCAGCTCAGTTGACAGGTGTGACTTGCCGAACTGATTTGATGAGTGTCTCATTCCAGACCAGGCACCTAACTAAAGGTGGAAGAGCCTAAATTTGGAAATACATCTTTGCAGACCTTATGCTAGAAGCACACTCATTCTTACCTTAGGTGACAAAGGAGCTGTGCACCATGTTTTGTTTGGATTCCCCACCAGAGACCTGACAGATGTGGTTTTGTTTGTTGGCCTGCATACCATCCATGGAACCAGGTAGAAATATAAGTAGGGAAAATGCATTGCACCAAGTGTTATTTGTGTGGAGTTTTATACCTTAACAAAGGACTAAAAGTGTTTCACACATACAAGTCTGGGCACACAAGTTCAGATTCTGTGATTGTTTTGTGTGAAATGTGTTCAGCACTTGTGGGACAGGATGCGAGCAGAAGAAGAACTGGTTACAGCTACAGGCAGTCTGTCCATAGCTGTCCCCTTCCCAAATGCAAAAGAAGTTGAAAAACCATCAGAGTTTCAATTCACACTGAACAGTGATCTTTTTGCAAAGCTTTGGAAAGTCAGGTGAGATTCCTCCACTGCTGAAATTTCATCCAGTGATTTCCAATACCACCAGTTTAGGATCTACCCCCTTATCTCCTGTAGCATGAACAGGGAATTGCTTCAGGTTGGAAAAATACTGGGTGGAGGGTAAGGGATGGGGAACAGGAAATCTTTAGACCAGTTTTGCCAATGAAGGCAATTGGTAAGCAATAGCTTGAGAGACAGAATATCACCTCTGGAGTTCATGCATCTCTCACTTTATGGGGCTGAGCAGTGAAGGTCTGGGTCTTACATTGATATAAATCAGAAGAAAATTCTTTGAAATTAAATTAATGTAACAGAGCAGAGTCGTAGAGGGTGATGGATACAGACACGGCTTGGTGGAGACCATTTACTTAAGTGCTTTTTTGGTGTGTGGTGACAGCCCTGGAGACCACTGGCTGATAGAAGGATTCACAATCACTAACTGCATGTATAACTACGGGAGTGGGATTTCATAAGCTACCCCAAATTGGGAATTTCCCCTGAGCCAACATCATTACATATGCAAAAGTCTCAGGGGTGGCCATTGCTTTTTATGTCCTTGGAGAAGTTGAAACTGGGTTTGAGTGGAGCAAGTATGGAAAGTTCATTTCTTCTTTCAACCAAGAGACCTTCATCTCTATTGGGAGACCCATGTCCTGGTTGCTCTCAACCATCTGTCGTGAGCAGGACAGTCACTGAGCTGGAGAGCATTGGTCTGATAGGAACGTACCACAACTGCAGGAAGGATAAGGGCACACTGTGCACAGAAACTGAGAAGACAAGAGTGTTAAAGGGGAAATCTGGTAATTACAATGTTATTAAATCCGTTCTGCTTGATCCTTACAGCAAATCGTCACACACTCAGTTTACATTTATTTGCACTGAAATGGAGCCCACTACCTCTCCACTCCAAACATTGACACAATATTTTGTGTGCAATACTGACTCTGCACAAATTCAATGTGCATTTAATGCATCTATCTAGAAGTTACTGTGAAAAGACAAATACCGCAAAACCCAAACAAACTAGGCTTTGTAAGCAGATCAGTAGTTCTAGTGCAAGGTAAAGTGGCTTGTTTTTACTGAGTGTGATAGATAGACTCCTTCAGAGATGATGACTTTATGTGAAATGTTCTAGGAATATTTCGTGACCAGGTTACTGTACTTTTTTTTTTTACTGCATCACGTGCAATTCACTTGATGTTCTTGTGCACTTTTTTGATTTTTTTTAATTTCATTTTGTATGAAAGCTTTTTCACTTACCTCTTCCTTCCCATTATTTATAAAAGCTATTGTGGTTTTAACAGTTTAAATTTGCATTGTTGTAGTAAATAGCAGCTCTCAAATGTTATGTTTCCATCTTTCAAACAAAGTATGAATAAACAAGTAGATTCTGAAGGCTATCAGCTATCCTGAATAGCAACAGTGAACAACCAAACACAAAAATAGCCAGGAAAAGTCTGAATCAATCCAAGACTGAACAATTAATAATTTTGATGTTAATCTCAGGGGTTAGAGAACAGTAAGTATTGCTAGAGAGGAGACAGAGTTGCTATTCTTTGCAAACCTTTTGGAAAGTCTCACACATCCCCATTCAGTGATTTTGAATATACTTAACAATTGTCTTCTGTTCATTTGTGTTTGACTTCACTGCTGCTCCTGTTCAGAGCCCCAGCAAGAGCCACCTCCTGCCCTGGGCTGGGGAGGGAAGTTCCATGGATTTTAAGGATTTTAAAAAGTAACATCAGTTTAAATCTGAGGGTAAGTGCATAAATATCTGTGTGTCAAGAGTAATTTGGAATGGTCTGATTCAATCCTTCATCATCACTTAAAAACATGCTATTCTACTACATGGAAAATGTAGAGCAACATACATTCAAATGAGAAACAGTTTCAGAGAAGAAAAAGAAAACAAAGAATTTAATATCCCAAAGGTAGAAACTTGATTTTAACTCTCTTCTTTCTCCGGATTTCTTCAGAAATAAAATTTCTACAGAGGCTATCCACTTTTCCAAGTATTTAAATTTTGATAGAAATCCATATTCTGGTACAATACGCAGCACTTTCAAATTTCCCTTCTGAACTCAAGCAGGAACACTTGTCCACAGCAATTACTGTGGTTCATTCCACGACCTGCTCTGGTCACCCAGAGAGAAATCCAGACCAATGCCAAGGAGACTGCTCTGCATTAACAGCTCTGAGACAGAGTTCAGCATCTGGCTTCCTCTGAATACAACAGTGACACAGAGCTATTGGTGTAAGAAAGCGTCCCTACTTTCATGTAAAAAATTCCTTGCTCTGCAAATTAAGAGCAGTAGTTCTCTTCCAATTAACTTAAATGGGGGTACTACCTCTGGTTTCTGTTAAAGCCTCCTTGTGGAGAGGGACAGAGTCTCCTGGTGGATTTTTTTTCCAAAAAGACAAAAAGGGACAGACATCTAAGTATATTCACATCTTCACTTCTGGATCAAGATCTAAACTGATGTCTTTAAGTCTTAGATCAGCTCTTTACCACCTTGCACCTTGCATGTAGTTGCAGGTATGTGTTACCAAAGCCATTTCCTGCTCTCTGTCCTATAGGAGTAGTCTATACAAGCTTGATACATATATTAAGTGCTGGTAGCAGGGAGAAAGCGAGGAAAGCCATCTCCATTTCTACTTTTGGCCTCCTGGACTAACACATTACAGCCATTGTTTCCGTAAAAGTAAACGTTGGTGCAATATACTGTGAGGTTTGGGGAAAGAATGAACTACTTTTAGCCTGAGAGTAGTTCATATCCTAACGAAAGTTGCAACCTGGTTATGTAACACCAAGCCCCATCAGAAGATCCAAAATGATACTCTACAATTGCTTAAGATGATAATTTTTTCATGACTGCAATGTGCTCATGAGAAGTGTTGCCTGTTTTTCCCCTTATGGAGATACCAAGAGTCATAGGGAGCTACGCTAGCCAGACACCAAGCCAATCAAGGCCACTTTTTATTGAATCCTGGGAGAAGTTCCCACTAGCTTTAGTTCAGGCCCTGGGAATCACAGGTGTCCATTCTCTGGCCCTTTCCCCCCTCAGTATAATACACTTCTCTTGACCTCAGTGATTTACACCAGTGTAACTGAATAGATACATAGGCCTCGGATTTTAAATCTTTCAGATCTCATGTTCTGTGCCTTAGCACCACTTTCTCCATGGGTTTAAGAGAAATCTAACTTTAAAAAATCCCCATTTAACTTTTCTAATGCCAATTTGTTGAAATAATTGGGAAAATACCAGGCAAATCATTCACAGCCAGGTCTTGTGATAGCATCTTAAAATCAGACAAAATAAAAGATGTCTGTGAGCCAGAAATCAAGGCAGGCTATTCTATACACTTTTTTAGTCTATCATATTTTATGGTTTTGTATTCAACTAATACAATTTCTCATTTGTTCTGTTGATGCAGAACAATTTCTGATGGGGAAATTCATCCTGCTTCTGTTTGCACCAGCTTAACACTAGCTAATTTCCCAGCCCCAGAAGAATTACTTTTGATTTACATCACTCTGAATAGGCAGAGATTTCAGCCCTCATATCTACCCACCAGCTGCAAATCAAACCTGTGTCTACCGAGTGGGGCAAAAATAAACAGACTGCATTTGCAGAATCACCAAAATAAAATTACCTGCTTTCTTCCCTTAATTTTTTCTTTTAATTCTGTCAGTATTTACATACAAGAAGAGCTTAAATCAATTCACAAGTGTGGTTTCTACATTAAATACTGTCCTTCCAGTCTCTTGGATGCAAAAGGAGGTGACCTGAATATCTTGACTTCTCTGGAATTATTTTAAAGTACAAAAACTCTTTGAATGGGTTTAATTCATTTCATTTTGCTGCTGCTGCCGCAGGGCAACCCCAGAAAGATGTTCCCACATGGAGGAGGTCTCCTAGGTGTCACAAGTGTGGCTATGAATGGCCCGCAGCCCCGCTCGCCACAGCTCAAACAATGCCCGTCGATGAAAGAGCCAGGGTTTGCCTCACGCTCTGTGACACCGGCTTCATAAGGCTTATTCCCGATTTATACCCGTGTACTGAGAGGAGAGTGGAGCTCGAGCAGCTTCCCAGCAATTACTAATTCGCTCCAGCCCGCCCATGAGGAAGAGGGTGTGATCACCAGGCTCCTTCCCCTCGCCGCTCCACGCTGCCAGCAGCTCACGCCTGGTGCCCGACTGGGCGCTTCAATTCACTCTCAGAAGCTGTCGTGTTCAGTGTGACTCCAACACCCCCCAGCTAAAGATAGCCGAAAACGTTGAAGATCGGCGGGGGGACGGCAGGCTTGGTGGGGATGGGTTTCAAAACCACGGGCCTGTAGAGTTTCTGCCCCGTGCCATCGGCCTCCTTGCAGAAGTGCGGCACCTCCACCGGCAGCACGGCCGCACTCTTCCTCCACAGCCCCAGCCCCGGGAAGGGCGACGGGGGCAGCGTGCCCGGGGGCTGGTACACCCCCGGCCCAGGGCAGGGGAAGGGGCAGCAGGTCCAGGCACCCACCCGGCCTGAGAGGACCCCGGCAGGGTCCTTCTCCCCGGCATGCAGGGCAGGCTCAGGGGGGCTCTCTGGGCCGGCACCATCCGGGCTCCGTTTACTTTTCTTCCCCTCGTAGGGAGGAGGGTCTCTGGGGGCCGGGAGCCCCTCGGGGCCGGCAGCAAAAGCCCTGGCCGGCAGGCTCTGGGCCGGCCGTGGCTCTTCCCAGAAGGAGGCGGGGAGCTGTCGCTTCCTCATGGGCACCTGGTCCGGCCTGGTTGCCTCAGGGTTTTGCTCCTGCAAAACCCGTTCCCCGGTGAGGCTGTCCTCCGCCTCGGCTGCCTGCAGCACCTTCTCGGCAGCAGCCCCGCCGTGGGGGCTGGGGTCAGGTGCCTCGGCCTGAGGGCCGCGGCCCCGGTCCTCTGCCCCCCTGCGCCAGCTGCACTCAGGGGGTTTGCTGGGGTGGCACCGTGGGATCCGCGAGTACTTCTGAGAAAACCGCTTGAGCTGCTTCTGCAAGTATTTCCTGTGGTCAACCGACCGGCGACACGGAGCCGATTTATCCAGAGCCGCCTTGATGTCGCTGGAGGCCAGGTTGACGAAGTTCAGTAGGGTTTTTACCTCGCTGTCCGATGCCATCTCAGTGGATGTGCCGTGCAGAGTTTCCCATGAAAAGTTTATAATCCGCCTTCGGACAAACCTTGGCAAACCTGCAAAACACGACAGGCAGACTTAAGAGCGGGAAGCCTCGGTTTGAACAGCACCAAGCAAATGGAGGGAGGGTGGGGGGACACGTCAAATTTCTCAGCCATGCAAACAAGTCGTCTGTCAGCTCAACTCCGTGCCGGCAAACTCCCGACGGACCCACCGCGCGCCTGCGGCCCACCGCCCCGCACCACTGCCCCAGCACACACCAGCGCAGGGACCAGCTCACAAATGCCAGCCATCCTGGCGCCTAATCTTGTTAGATAGCACTTAGGTGGAAAGAAGCCGGGGCGGCCGCTCCCATCTCCCTGTAAGCAAGCGCGGACACTCACCCGGCGCGCGGCGGCTTTTCTCGCCGGTGCTGGCGGCTGCGGAGTCGCCGAGGAGAGGAGCCCCTTCCCGCTAATCTCGTTAGGCAGGTTACACACCGCCAACCTCGGTGGAGGCAGCCAGGGCCCGCCAGTGTTTGGATGCAGTTTAGCAAGCACTTGAGCAAGCTGAATGAATATCGACTCCGGCGAGTTCGGGGCTCTCCCAGGCCAATCAGAAGCCACTTTGCCAAATACAAAGCATCCCAATCAGGCATCAGCCTCCCCTCCTCGCATTCTTTACCATCACAAATTGTCACCATGGGGACAGCCACAGAAAGACAGCTAATAAATACAATCATTTCCCCGCGATTTCTACCATTCTCCCTATCCTCTTCACCCCGACAGAGGCCTTTCTTTTTAAAAATTACACAATCTGAAGTGAAAATGCTGAGGATGAGTTAGGAAAGTTTAGACACCCTTTTCTCTGCACTCCCTGAAGCTGTCTGGGGGCTGATACTAACCATGCTTCATTGGCACAGGACAATGTAATACAGGGGACTGGGCTAGCCTACTTTTAACCGTTCCCCATCAGAGCCTTTTTTTTTTTTTAAGGGGAGGATGATGTCAGAAAAAGGTAGGAAAGGAACAAATCTCTAAAGAGATGTGCAGATATCCATGGAAAGGGAGCTTGAGCGCTCAAGAATCTTGTCTTTATGTTTGCCCCCTCAATTGAGTTACACAAAAGCTGAATTACCCATTCAAACTACCCAGACAAAAGGATGGAGTTGGATAGTACTCTTGCATCTGTAGTCAAACAGTTAGAGACTTAAATCGAGTCGTCATGATGGAGAAAGAGTTAGACAAAGCCCATAGAATTGCCATCAGCAAACATTTTCCTGTGTCATATTAGTGGGTCTCCATGACTCCCCCTGGCCTGGGGACAATAGCACAAGTTTGCACACTCGACTACTGTCACCCTGCCAACGCTGGCAAGGAGCAGAAACAGGACAATCCTTTAAGGGGAAAGCATGCCCGCTGCAGGGAAGGTAAGAAGAGAGGGAAGAAAAGGCGTGTGAAATGCTAATTGAGCTGCTTCCTTTACTGATCCAGAGTTATGCGAGCCCTCCGCCTTCTCTCAGGCTTGTCCCTAAGGGGTGGCAATAACTTAATAGCATGGTAAGACTGAGAGCTGGAGGAAGAGGAGAGCAGAAGGGCTGCCCTCGGTATGCACCGGACACACCAACGACACAGAGCTGGTGGCAGCCTGTGTGCCAGCCCAGGACCTACTGCCTCCCACGGCCAGAGCAGTGCTGCTCCTGCTCCCCAGCCCACAGCACCCTGGGGATGGGAAGAGCGGAGAGGGGCAGAGGACGCATGCACCTACCCTCAGGGAGATGCTGCCAGCTCTGGAACAAACACGCACATGCCCTGGGGAAAGAAGGGACAGAAGTCCAAGCTGTTTTGCAAGTAAAATCTACCTTACTGATGTGAGGAATCAAAGGCATGAGCACCGAGGGTTGACAACATCTACATCTTACTGTTATTTTACTGTATTTCTATTATTCTGATTTTCCTCGGAGCAGGACAAGATCCAGACTGTGCCATTATACCAAACTCTGGGCAGAGGCCTCAGGGATGACTCTTCAGTGTCTCTGTAGTGGTGCACCCAGTGCCGCCACCCCTGTTCACATTGTTTCTCCCAGTCTGTCCTGAGCAACATGTGCTGGTGCCAAGGCTCAGGTGTTTCAGGTCTAGGGAGACCCCAGGGCCAGGACATCCTGGAGCAGAATGTGCTGCAGAGCCTTTGGTACCACGGTGGGCTGTAACACGGTGGCTGATTTGCCACCACAGACATGCCTCTTTCCTCCCAGTTTCTATTTCAGAAGCAGTTCATTCCTCAGGAGACCTGGGGCAGCTAGCCCGGCCTGCACCCTCTATCATCTGCCTCACGTGAGCGTGCAAATCTCTGTGCCATCTTCTCCTTTCAGATCATTTCGGGGGGCAATTTCCAGTCACCTGCTTGAGCATCTATTTTGGCATGCGCTAGCCAGAGCCTGGCCTCTCTGTGACCCAACACAGATCTTTCTGTGCAGCTGAGGCTACAGGGAGAGGTTTTGTCTAGCTCCTTGAAAGAGATGCACACCAAGGGATTACATCTCTCTTTGCAGGAACAAACTGCTTCCTGTGCTTGAGCTTTTGAACCCAACCTGGACACCACGTTGCACAGTGCAATCTCCCAATACAGCTAGTTAGTTGCCCAAGAGGGTGAAGGGAGAGACAGAGAGATGTGGGACAGGTGCCTGGGAGCAAAGGATTGTCTCAGGATGTCAATGAACTGTGTCCTCAGAGGCCTGGGAAACTCATGCCATGTATTATGAGACCCTATATCCAATAACAGGGGCTCAAGGCCCCTGGCCTGTGCTGTGAGACTGAGGGCTAGTGGGTCAGTTAGATTGAGGAGGGTGGATATGACTTGCCTGCTTGCCGGAGGATAAGGGAAACCCAGGATCCCTCCAGCACGCCCATTGCAGAAGCCCTCTCCAAGCCCCTAGACACTAGCCGTGCCTGTCCCCTCCTGGAAGGACGCTTGCCCAGGAGGTGGCTCCTTGGGCACCACGTGGCAGCAGTGGAGGGGCTCCCCACGCCTCGCTGCGCTCGCTGCTCCGGCATCCCGTTCCCCTGCAGCTGGGTAACGGTGGGGAGCCAGAGGGGAATGAAACGGCGAGCGGGATTTAAAAACCAGAGCAACCCACCCTTTCAAGGTCAGACTCAGGTTGAGCTGCACAGGGTTTTCTCTAAGAGGCCACCGGAGCCCTTTTGTTCCTCGCTGCTCTTGCCATGTTCATCCCAATGTACATGTGAAAGGAACAATTAACAATAGGGCACTCCTCTCCGAGGATCCAATGCACTTTGAAGTGTCCACCAACTAAAGGCTCAAGAATGATACATCATTTTCCACTGTGAACATGTCAAACTAGTACAGCAATTGAAAAAATGTCTCCACATGCCTTCCCAGCATGCAGACAGGGACCAGCTGGAGAGCCACTTCATATCCGACATGTCACCCCCTGACAGCTGTCTTCTTGGGAATTTTTGGTATGTGAAGTTTTCTAACTCCTTTTTTTAAGTAAAGCACAAGAATAAGTCCATTCACTTCAAAGTTGCAGCCAGGCCTCTCCTAAACATGCAGTATTTCCTTCAAGATTGAATAAGAGAGACAGAAAAGAAGATTTTCTTACACAGAAATACCTCGGAAGTGTTTTTAAAGTGTCACTCATTGTAAGTGATGTCAACCTTTAGCCACTTCTACACTAAAACCTCCCACAGCTTAATTCTAGGCTGAGGGGCCCATTCAGCAAAGGTATTCCAGCATCAGGCTGGCCTGGACCATACAAGCAGACCCACTAACAGCAACGCACACCATTAACTGGGGTAGGGATCTTTCTGCCATAAGTGCCCTGAGCAGTTCAAATAGCACGAACACCCAAATCACTGCTGTTATTTTAATGGTCTGTAAAGCAAAGAGCAGGTCAGTGAACAGGTTAGCACTACAGAGATGCTAGAGAAGTTACTGTTTCGATACTAGTTTGCTCAAAATTCTTTTTCCTCCCCTAAACCAGACTTTTTTCTCCATCCTAGCCTGAGCAACAGGTGGTGTCACAGGGTTCACCCCACTGTCAGGATAATGAATGTGTGTACCACATGGTACACTTTCTGGGCAGGCCTGGACTGAAATCAGCTCTTTGTGGCTTCTTGCCCTCCCTGATTTGGGGTATCTGTTTGTCTGAGGTACACATCTGTATGGTAAGCACTGTTATCTTCATCTCTTCCCCATGCATGTTAAAACTAGGCAACCTCCATTAATTAAAAAAAAACAACAAAACACACCTTTCAGATTTTTATTTGAAAAATAAGGCTTCTTAACAATGGTCAAAAGATTTTCTTCCGAAATTCCCTAGAGGTTTTGCTTGTTTGTGTTGAGGAGAGGAGAGGAGAGGAAAAAAACAAATTTCCATTGTTTTGTGGAAAATTTCAACTACTTTTCCCCATTTGGGTCACAATCCTGTGACCCCTTGTTAAACCTAATGAATGTGCACCTTGAAGCAAAGGGAAAATGGGGCTCCAATTGTTTTGAAACATGAAAAGAAAATAAGCTGGAAAATTCCCAGATGGCCTGAATGGTCCCTTTTCTTTGTCCATTAAGGGCAGATAAAAGCAAAGATATTTCAGTTGCATGATATCTTTTCACTCACCTGCTGTTTCCTAAGCCTCTGCTCTGCCTTCACACTTGGAAAAAGAGAGAGCAAGAGTTTTGAGGAGAGCGAGGAGCCTGAGGGGAGGTGATGATGGCTGATGGTGAACCAGAATTATTGGCCTGGAGAGAAGAAGTATTAGGATGGAGGAAGACCGCTAAAGCTCTTCCTCAGGAGTCTGGATTTTAGATTTCTTGTTGACAGTGACTGAAGAGGAAGGATGTTAATGATGCGCTGATGGCATAAAAATGGAAGATGTTATTTAACATCATACTGCAAGAACTGGGTGACCTTAGGAGTGAATGCAATGGGAGAGGAAAGGATTGTAGTAACTCTGAGCCATGCACCTCAGGCACTGATAGCAGGAATTTCTGCCACAAGGAAAGATGTCACTGTCTGAAAATGAGAAGGAAAAACAGGTCATAGGACAAAAAAGAATCCCTTTCCATCCAGTCTGAACTTCTAAGAGGGGGCATTGATGGTGTTCAGGCCTCTGAACAGGTTGTGCTCTGGAACCAGAGCCTGGCCCCAGCCTAGGACCTGAGCCTGCCCATCCCAGGACATCCAGGTTCATTTGAAAGGGAAAAAAATCTCTATGTTACCTTCATAAATATTTCTGAGGATTAAATTAATCTGTGAGAAAAGTGGTGTGGGCAAAGCTAGCAGCCTGGCTCCCAGTCCAAGGACCTGAAGGGCATTTGGGACAGGCAAATGGTGACCATGGTTGCAGGTCTGTGGTCCCTGCCACCAGCTCCCAAGGGATGTCTGACAGTGTGTGCACAGGGGTGCAGCCAAAGCCCTCGGCATCCCTCCCTGCACCCCAGCATGCAGGCACTGCAGACAGCAGTGGGGATGTCTTGCCCTGGCACTGACCCTCACGCAGCCTGGTCCTGCCCAGGAGCTGAGTCCTCTAAGCTCAGGGAGGGAAGAAGGAAGGAGAATATGGTATTTCTCCCCAGACTCGTGCTGTCCAGTTGTCCCCTTTGCTCTCCCTCTCATCTCCTTGTTGAAGCCAACACCTCTGCTCCCAGGAGAAGAGCAACCTGGCACTCCCACCACAGCAAGCTTTGACTCTTCCCCCACCACCACCTTTTTTTTTTTTTTTCCTCTTGACAGTCTGCTTTGACCTGAGTGACATCCTCCCTTTGCTTTCAATCCCCGATTTTCTGCACTTGGGGACAGACTTTGAGCAGGCACTAAGTGTTGAGGCCGCGCAGAGGCGGTGAGGGGGGGCCGCTGCTACCCCGCAGCCTGCCATTCAGGCAGATGGTGGAGGGGGCCAATATGAATAGCTCCTGTCAGTCTCATAGAGCGAACTTTACAACTGTGCTACGTGTTGGACTGCACGTGACTAATGCCATTCTTCTGCAGGCTGCAGGCAGGACACAGCTGTTTCTTTAAGGAAAATTTTGTTTTTCTGTGCAGAAAAAAACCACCCATGGCAATATTGTATCCATGTATCCAATATTACACTCTATAATTAGGCGTGATCAAAGCCCATCCTGCCTTTCACTGCCTCTCTGGTAAATTAGATAATGTTTAAAAATGAGCCTGGCCTTGGTTTGGTCCTTCTGGAGGTTTAAATCCAGCCTCCCCACACAGCAGGTATGCACTGAGAAGCAGCAGCAGGGCCAAATATAGGTTTCTTTACATAAGTCTGTAGTAATTCAGTATTTCAAGATCAGTGGTGAATTCAGTGCCAAACGCTACATGGAGCTTCTGTTGATGAGAAATAGTGCTGCAAAAGGGATTAAAAAAAACTACAGACATGAATATGAGCATATGAAAAGGCTCCTCTTAAAAGCTGAAAAAAAAGAAATGCACAGTGAGCTCTGGGCAGGGGATGAGTCTGGATCTTGAGCCTACGGTACAGAAGAGCCATGCCAGACCAGAAGGGTAGTGCTCCTCCTGCCCACGTTTTGGCCAGGCTCACAGCCCTGTTCCCTGCTCCACTCTCTTGGACAGGGTTTCTCCACGCGGGTGTTTCTGCTGTGAAATCAGTGCCAGGCTCTCCAGCTTGGGTGCAGTCAGAAACACACCCCTGTCACTCCTGCACCTGCATTTCCTTACCAGGGGGCATGCCCCTGCCCCACAGCCTGGCCGGGACTGCACGGGCAGCTGGGCAGCCCTTGGCCATGGGACAAGGTGCAGGCAGCACCAGGCAATGCTGCCTTGAGCTGGCACCCTGTGGCGGTCTGGCCATGAGGCTGCAGGCGGGCAGCTATCTAGCAAGGCACTGGTGTGTGGTTATATCCCTACCATTTCCTCCTGCCTGTCTTTCTTGTTGCATTTCCAGACATGGTGTCTGCCCACCAGTGCTGCCGAAGCACCCCGCAGAGTGCGGAGCAGGGCAAGAGCTTTGGTTTGACCGGTGGGTGAGCATCACCCACAGACCTGTGGGTGCATAAGCTCAGCACAGAGGGAGTTCAGGGAGGCTGAGCTTTGCTTAAAGCACCTTTGCCATCCCCTCTGAGGGTGAGCAAGGTGGTGTCTGAGCAAGAGGGGTGTCTTTCATCTCCTTCCCTTCCTTGTGTTAACGGGCCACAGGGGCTGTAAAATACTGTGTTTCTGTGGCATTGCAGTCCCAGCTCAGACTGTGTTTGTGCAGTACAAATTGCCCTCAGATCCACACTTTTTTGAGGTACTTCATACATAACATTGATATAGAGAATAAAAACTACTGTAATTACTATTTTAGTTTCTCTCTGTTGAGAAACAAAGTTAGAAATGACACGGGTTATTATTGTCAAACCAAAAAAAAATCCCTTCTAACCTATAAGGACAGCTAGAAATAGCTGATGAACTACACGCCTCTTCTTGGATCAGATCTTCAAAGTCTCCTGGTGGACTGCAGTATGGGAGCTACCGGAGAGCTCTTCCAGCCCCAAGTGTCCCTTCCGGAGGGATGCTAGAATGAAGGCGCAGTGTCCAGCCTAGCTGGGCTGAATTATGCATGCAGAAGGCCTAGCAAAAACTCTAGAGAGACCTCTACACCTTCTCTATGCTGTCTGTTGTCTTGACTCATAGCTTTAACACTATACATAGTTTGGAAAATTCAGCCACCTTTGCTGTAGGCAGCAGTTGCTCGAGGAAGTAGCACGAGCCTGTACCGACTGCAGTGTTATGCCTCCATCCCAGTTTTGGAAATGTCCTTCTCTAAAGTTGTCTTTATGCTTCAAAGAAGTGTGGAAAGATGACGAAGGCTGCAGCTGCTGCTGAGGGGCATGCCAGGAACCCCTAGAAGGGTCCCTGGGAGGTGAGTGCCAGGACATGTGAACAGGACACTGCACTTGCTGACCAACCCGGGGACGAGGAGCCTCGCAGGGCCTGCTTTTCTGCAAGGTAGGTAGGTGGATAAACTTCCCCAGGAGAGGCAATGGTTATCATATAGACAGAAGAAACAGGTGCTTCTCTGCCGTGCTGGCTGCTGCCATCCTCACTGCCCTGACAGTGCCCAAACCCTTGTGCTGAGCACCTCGGGGCTAACCCCGTGTGCCAGGGTCTGCCTCTCGGCGCGACGCATTCGATTCACAGCCTGTGCTAACACAGGTACGTGGCCTTCAGCTGGGGAGAACGCCCATCCGCCGCGTCCCTCCGCTCCGGGGAATAGCCACCTCTGTCCACGTGCCTTTCTCAGGGGCGCGCTGACGGAATTTGTACCACGAATAAATACCACGAAGCCGCAGAGCCAGAGGCGGGAGCGCTCGTGCCCGACAAACCAGCTCCGGCTGAAGGCAGGATCACGGCGTTTCGGGGAGAGAAGGTAGGCGCTGACTCCCAGCGTGGCTTCACAGCAAGATCCACATGCCAGCAGCGTGGGCACGGCTGGTGTGCTCCTGAGGAGCCTTGCCGCCGGCCGCCCGGAGCCGGGGGTCGGGCGGGAGGCTGCCCGCTCCGGCTGAGGCCGAGCCCGGGCTCTGGCGCGGAGGGGCCGCTAGAGCGCACTGCGGGAGCCCGGCTGGGAGCTGGGAGCTGGGAGCTGGGAGCTGGGAGCTGGGAGCGGCTCTGCTCCCGCCTGGAGGAAGTTTGCGCTGTTTGTTTTCCTCTTTGCTACGTTCCTCCCAGTCCTCGGCAGCAGCAGCCGAAGAAACGCTATCACTCCGGCCAGAAAAGCCAACATCAGGGCTTTAATTGTAATTTATAACAAATCAAGTGGGGAAAATTCCCTTACTCTCTTCTCACCTTTCACGCCGCGGTGCCGGAGTGCATTTGGGAGGTGCTCTCCTGACACGGTACTGCTTCTTAAACGATGCGCTGTAGGAGTAGCCATTGCAGGCGAACAAATGAGCCTCTGCGTTCAGGAGTCCCTTGCAACAAGCAAAAAGTTCAAAGATGCTGAGCAAAACCCTGAGCAGCCTCAAAGCTCCCTCAGTTCAACGGTGCCCAAGTGTGCTCAGCACCTTCCAGGTGCTCAAGTCCAGCTCTTCGGGACCAATCCTGCATTCATAAAGCATCAGAAGAGTTTCAGGGGGAAATGGATCTGCAGTACCTATTGCAGTGAAGAAATTGAACAAATCACAGAGCCAATATTAAGCAAAGCATCAGTGATCTCTGGCCTCTGCTGAGTCTCTGCTGGAGCTCGGGTGTTTGCTACAGCAGTTCTGGGCTCCTTACTCCCACTGAAGCCAAATTTGAGCTGGGCATGGATTTCTACAGGTGCCAAATTAGGTTCCTCCACGAGTTTTCCATGAAAAACACAAGAGCTACGTACTTGGAGCACGTTAGCACTCTGCTTGTCTGGGATATCACGGTGTTTGTATCCACTGGGATCCTACACGTGGGTGTTGATGGGAGGCAGCAGGGTTTGGTATGTGCTCCTGCAGAATGTAAAGGACTTAGAACAGGAGACCGGTATGCTGAAGTTAAAAAAAAAAAAAAAGGAATGTTTGTTGGCCCTATCACAGTCTCTTCAACCATCTTCTGCAGAAAGAATGCTAATAAAGAAACAAGGTGAATATTTTGTTTATGACAAATAGCAATAAGAATATATTGTCCAAGTTGGGTGGCCAAACTTTGCAAGTCTGGTGCCAAGTCTATCATTTGTCTTCTTTTCTTTCTCCCCCAGTGGATCTGCTACATAGGAAAGTCTATCACTGTTGCACAAGCTAGACCTGTGCCACCATGCATGTGCAGAGCTCCACATGAGAGACAGTGGTATTGGGGAGGCAGGTCTGACCCATCATGGGGGCCACAGAAATTAGTCCAGATAGATGATGCTTTAAAGTAGCGCTTCACTCACAAAATTCTATTATCAGTTGCTCACAGTGAATGAGAAGTATTTGTAGCTATTTCTAATAGTAGCTTAAATGTCTATTACTTGCGCTGTGATGTGCACCTTAGCAACGAAATCTAATAGGCTTTTATATGTGATGAGGCTTTTATATCTGAGGGGGCTTTTATACCTAAAATACTTAGTCAGAATTTGTATTATTTTCTTCATGAGGTATACTGTGGAGCTGGGCTGCAAGGACAGCAAGCAATACTCCGGCTCAGCTTTGGCAAACCTGAACGTAGCAATTGCTGTTTGTTCTAGCACAGAGGGATGACACAAAGTAAACTAGAAGAGACCAGTGGCTTACCAGTTTGCCAGCCTGGCTGAAGAAAAGCTCTGCATCTGCTTATCAGAGAAAGATCTGTAGACCATAGAGCTGCCTGCACTGAAAATAAATGGGAAGAGGAAAGGTCAAAACGCAGCTCGCTGTCCTGCTAGGAGTCTCCTTCCCACCTACAAGAAGAGGTATAACCATATATGTGTTGCTATAGATCCCAGTTCAGAGGAACACATGAGCACAAGCTTATGTGCAACTCTCCGGATGGCAACGCAGACTTACTCAGATGGCCTCTACTAAATTAACATTTGATTAGTAGCAGTCAGTTCCCCCTACCCCCCTTGTTTTTGGCAATAGTTCTCAGAAAGACATTACTCCGCTATGTTACGTGCTCAACAGAACGCTAATTCCAGCACTCCAGGATTACAATGTGATGTATTTAAAACAGTTCGCCGGTTGTAACTGGTAGAACTTAAATTTTGCATACTGAAGGAGTCCCCAGGCCTGAGCTGGTGAAGAAATCACCTTCAGTCTAAAGGCTTAACCTAGGTGTACAGGGCCCTTCTTTTAGGGATTAGGTTTGCTGGAAGATGCAAAAGGTTGACATTTTCTGATAAACAAATCATTACACCTGCTTTATTCCTAGAGCTAGAGCTTTGATGGTGAGGCGGAACATCTTTGGTCAAAGAGAAGCACAGCCAGCCTCTGGAAAGCAGACCCTCTTGGATAAATTGACCTGGATCAAACCACAAGGACGAGATGGCATTCAGCTAAGTGTGCTAGAAGAGCTCAGATATGAAATTGCTGAGCTCCCAATGCAGAGCTTACACCAGCCTCCACCCCCAAGGAACAAAGGTGATTAATGTGATAGATAGTTGTATGAAAAACAGAATAAATAAAACAACAATTCCTCTACACTAGAGGCAGATTTACCAGAGGAGTGCCCCAAGGGCTTATGCTGGTATTAATGCTGTTCACCATCTCTGTATGTGGCATGTCAAAGTGGGTGAATACTGGCAAAGTTTGCAGATGATACGAAATTATTCATAATAATCAAAGCTAAAGCTGACTGTTGCAGAAGGAGCTTATAATACCAACTGACAGTGAAGTGCCAGATGAAATTCAGTATTGACAAGTGCAAAGTAAGGCACTTAGGGAAAAAATAACTCTACTTATACATCTGCAGTGACGGATTCTACATAGCAACACTCAAGAAAGATCTTGGGTAACTGAAATTAAGGTATGAGGTTTCTGAAAGCATCACTTATTGCCCTGCAGCAGCCAAAAGGCAAATTGGATAGTAAGAATTACTGAATGAGAGAACACAATAAAATAGATCAGAGAACAGTATTACAGCCCTGAGCTAATAACTTTAGAAAAGATACAGAACAGGTAGCAAGGATGGTCAGAATTTTGGAGCAGTTTCTTTTTGATGAAAGACTAAATTAGACCTTTTCAGCTTGGAAATAAAACTACCTGAGGGGACTTGACAGAAGTGTGTAAAATCACCAATGTCATGGTGAAGGTAAAGAGGACAAGGTTACTTTGTGTTTCTCCAATGCAAGAATTAGGAGTAACAAACTGAATTATCATACAGTAGGTCTAAACCATAAGGAATTTTCCACATGATGCATTAAACCGTGGGACTTGTTGCTAAAGTATATATGAGTTTTAAAAAGACTTTGTCTAAGTCATGTCATATAGGGCCATTACTAAGCTGAAAATTCCACCTTCAACCTGTACCTCAGGGACTCCTGAAACTGTTGATTGTCAAAAGCCAGAAGAGGATATTGGGTACAGATCACTCTGTACTTTCCCTGTCCTTGTGTCCTTCTTTAAATATCCACATAGGCTGTCATCTGAGGTGGGATACTGGACTAGAGAGACCTTTCATCTCATTCACTAGAGCATTTGTTATCTGAAGGAATGGGAAAATACATCCTGGGTATGATTGTGCAGTGCAAGGCAAGGAAAGGGTGTACAGGAACTGTGTGAAAAACAAAGTCCCATTTCCTTCCACCTACTATTTACAAGTTTGTTTGGGGCTATTCTTCATTCAGAGCAATTTTGTTTTGATGCTCATAAAAGGAAGTCTGCAACTCAGAAAGATTTACTTACGATGCTTTTTTAGAAGAAAGATGAGGTTGCTCTAAGGGGAGCTAACATAATTCAAAGTGTCATCCATCATGAAAAAATACATTATTTTTTTGAGAAGATTTTGTTTAAGTTGCTTATTATGGTCTCAGTCACAGCATCTTTTCTTACACCAGAATATGCAGTACTGAGCCCATCAAAACAAAAACCCTAGTCCAGTTCTACGAACTACCATACACCTGCTTACCTCTGAAACCTCTCTCCAGTGTGGCTGGAAGTCAGGGTGGCCATTCATTTCAGTACATGTGAGTGCGTTTGTGCTTGCAGATTTGGGGCCCAGCGAGAAAATCCAAGCCAGAGGGGGAGAGACATAACATTACATTCTTTCTTGTTTACTGAAACAAGACCCCATCAAGGGTTCAGATACGCTAGTTCAGTGACACAGTGTCTGACTATGGGGTCTAAGGCATAAACAAAGTAGGCAGTTGTTCAGGGCAGCACACAGCTGGCAGCAGCCAGATGTGGGCCTGGCAGTAGGACCAGCCAAGCTCCGTGTTCCTGGGGCAGCACAAATTCGATTTTGCTCAACTTGCTGCTGAGTGTCCAGCTGCTCTGCCTGGTTTGCAAATGCAAGGGAGGCATGTTCCCACTGGAGCTAAAAAGCACTGAGATGGGGCTGTTGCTGCTGTCCCATTTTATTCACACAAATTTCATGACCATATTTGAAGACACATTTGATACATAGACAAAAGCCAAAGGTTTTGAGATTTCCCAGGAGCAAGACAAATACCCATCCTCAGCCCCATGAGCCTTCAGATACTGCAGTGAAGTGTTTGGTAGGAAAACTTTGGTTGCTTTTTGCTCCAAACAGCTCAGCTTTGATAAATGCAGCAGGATTGATCTGTGCTGTGCGTGCCTTAACCGAGTTACAATGTATAATCCTCCCTGGAACAGAACATTTACATTCCATTGACCTAGTTGAAAAAATGCATTAATTTTAATTTATGTAAAATTCTCCCAATAGAAGAGTGAGAGGAGAGAGGCGATGTCTTATTTGCAGTCCTTGCCTGCTTGGAGCTAGAACTGAAGTCCAACTTTTTAATCAGGATTTTTGAAAATGCTTAAGTGTTTCAATGGGTGGCTTGTTCATGTAAATCCAGATACAGCTTTACTACCTCCCATTTAAGTCGCGGAGTCACAAATAAAAAATGTGCCATCAACACGTCTCCTTTCCACTGAGGGGTGCCTCTCCTCCTGTGGGAATCCAGGGGCAGTGGGGCATGAGGGGCAGTTTAACACAAGAGAGAAAACAAAGGCTTCACCCAGGCACCTCATTTCAACTCCTCCTGTTGCAGGTATCCACAGAGGCTGATCCCATAGCATGGGGATTGGGGAACTTCGCTGTTGAGGGAGGAGGTTGATGGTGCCTCTTCCTACGTTGGCTGACCTGAAGAGCCCAGAGAGCATGGTTAGCCCACAGCCCAGGCCAGTGCTGCAGTGCCCACAAAGGAAAAGTGGCCAGTAACATTTGTGAGTGTTGGTCGTGTATCCCAAAGTTTGGCTGTAGGGTCACTTCATCTGTCTCAGTGAGTCAACCACCACAGGTACATTTACAAAAGGGATGGAGTGGAGGGTGGTTTTGTATTGCTTTAGCATGGAAAAGCAGATAGAAAGATGTCTCATTAGAATTCCTTTTAGTAAGAATTACTTGCGGGGTCTTGACTCAGCAATGTTGCTCCTGCTCCAGCCAGCCAGCCCTGTTTCCACATGGGAGGTTGTCAGAGCAAGGAAGTGGTAGAAGCCATCATTGTTTACTCAGGAGGCTCTTTGGCTGCTGCCAACCTTGCTGTAGCCAGTGGGAAATGAAGCCAGTTCAGGAGCTTTTGATACCAAAACAGTCTAAGATCAGGGGAGCAAATGATGTCCAAGTCATGTTTTCCTTCATTTCTTAACTCCTCCATAAAGAGTAAATTTGGGGCAGGTGAGCATGGGGTCCTTTCTTTATCCTTGGAGGCTCAAACCCAGCCTGCCTTACTCAAGCTGGCAGCCCAGCTGTGGCCGAGGGGACTCCTCTTTCCCTGCCCAAAGAAGGAACTCCGCGAGCCTGAGCAACACCACAGCTGTCCATGCAAGCCCGTATGTGACCTGAGGGAGTAGCTCAGAAACCCACTGATTCTGGGAGATGTTTGGATCCAGACTCTGCCATGAGCCCTGATCCTATGGCAGAAACATCAAATGCAGCCTATGCTCATGCAGTGTTGCTGCACAGCTTGTCTCATGCAGTCCTTGACAGAAGTTGCCGTGTAAACACAGGAACCAGAACTTCAGCAAGCAAGAGAAAAAAAAAATAAAATAGAAGTATCTGTGTACAGCAACTGTGTAATTCTTACATTTCCATATCATGTAGTCCTCCTGCTATTTACAGTCTTACACCTTTCTCTGGTTCAAAATCATCTCTGTTATAACTCCAGGAATGAGAAAAATTTCCCTTGTAGGTGCAAGTAAGTATGTGTCTAATGGAGATATCCCAGGGATTAATTTGATTGCTAATGTATAAGGGCAAGAGCCACTGTGCTTTCAGGAGGCCACTGAACACCTGACATGATATTTTTTCTTGGTTGCTGGTATCTTTAGCTTACAGTAAAGCTCATTTCAGATGGAAAGTACTGTAGATGTTTTGCTCATTACCAATGTAAATGCAATGGTGTGTTCTCAGTAAGGCTCTGAATGTGCTTATCTCCAGCTGTTTAAGAACACGTTCGTATTGCTGAAGGGCAATCCCTACGCTAGACTGCAGCTGCTCAGAGAGATATAGTATCGTAAAATGCAGACAGTGATTTGTGACAACAGAGAAATTTTTCATTTTTCCCAGCCAAAAAGCAGTCATTTTGCACTCTACCTTAGGCAAAGTGGAAAAGCTGTTATGGAAAGTAACCTTTCCTTGTTTTCTAATAAATGGATACCAGGAACATCAAGGGTACAATATCAGGGAGGTATAAATAATGAAAGGCAAGGAAAGCAGGAGGAATATTGTCCACAAAAAGAAGCACCCCGTCAGCTCCCAGAACGTTTCCAAAGATTTATTTGGTAATGAAACCAGCAATGTTCATTTCAAACATTAGAACCCAATTGTCAGCTTTTCAGGCCTAGATAACTCACAAGCTGTCCGATCTCCTTCCAAACACACGTACACCCTCATAAACGTGTCTTTTGCTGCAGCTGGACTTTGGCGGAGTCTTAAAAAAAATGTTTAGAGTGAGAGAAATGGCTATGCGATAATACAGCTTTCACTAAAATGATAGAAAAGAGAAATAAATAAGTAATATCAATGAAACAATGTGCATCTCTCTGTACAATTTAAGATTTGGAGGAGTCTGGCAGGACAGAGGGAATTTTATCAACCATTCTTCCAGGTATGGAAGTGTTGCAAAGAGACCAGAGTTGATCACTAGCATGAGTAGCCAAGGCTTGGTAATAGCAGTCTGCAGGTGGAAATATTCTTTCAGCAGAATCTTTATTTTCCATGGAATTTCTCATGATCTTCAGGAATTGAATTTACTCATAGTTTGAAGGGATTTGCTATTATAAACCTAGTTTGTTTTCAGAATCAACAACGTTAAAGACTGTCATTCTGCAATGTCACTCTAAGGGCAAAGCTGACAAAGGACTTCGGACAGAAAAGATTGTTCCAAGATTTTGAATACACCTGCTATTTTGTGCAATCTAGTGGCCGCTGCATCCAGATACTTGCTAAGAAAAGCAGCACAGATAAGTGCGTGTCCCACCTCTGTTACCAGGTAGGATTGCTTCAAATAGGGGTGGCCCACCGTGCCATATCCTCGACCAGAACCTGGTCTCTGTGCAGGGTCTCTACCAGTGCAAACAACTTGGTGGACCAAACTGGAGATGCTGTTAAATGTGTTTTGAGGGAAGAAGCGATAGATCTATCAAGAGTCTGGCAAGGCTTATTGTGTCAGCTGAATTGGCCTGGTGTGATCGCAGAATATGTAGGAACAAAACTGTCCCTGAACAATTTTTCTTGTTTAACTTTTGTGTGCCACCTTTAGGTCAGGTTTGGTTGAATACTATCAAGGATTTCTGGCATGGTAGCCTCACTGGCTTGATGCAGATGCATTAGTCTCTTCCTTCTCTTCTTGCTATTACTTTAGTCCATATCTATGCAAGCACGCTGGTGAGAAACTACTTAAGACTAAAATAAAGCTCCTTTTCTTTCTAAGAATTAGTCATTAATTATCCAGTTATGATTTCCTGGACCATTTAGGTAACCCAAGTTCCAGCTAATGGGCTAATTCATTTTGTGTCGGTTCAGCTGTGTCACATTATGTAATTTTTGTTTCTTGACTGGGTGAATGAACCTTTAAAATGGGATATAGCAAGTAATGAATACCTTGTTCATACAGTAGAGTAATTCTTGGTTTTGTGTGTGACTGACTATGCAAACAAGATTACATCCAGGCCAGTGCAGCCAGCCACCATGGGGTGAATGCAGCACGCCAGCTGCACAGGGAATAAGTGGAGTTTGAAAAAGTCATTGCGGACCTGGTCCAAATGCTCTGAATGAAACATCCCACTTTTACAAAGCTTTTGTAGAAAAAAAAATTAACTGGCCCTACAACATGATCAGTGCTATTATCTGTTTTTTTTTTAATTTATCAGTGACTTTTTAAAACCTTTTAAACACCTATTGTCACCACTGGACTGAGTCTAATTTTGTTATCTGAATGCCTTTTCCAGGGATAGCTGTTACCAAAAAATGAGTAAAAATAAAGAAAAACACAGTAAAACAATTTTAAATTGAACAAATTGGACAATTGAAAATTGAACAAATTAAGGAGTTTTTTTCCTAAAATTGCTTTTGTATTTTAACACACAAGTGTGCCCATCAACGACTCAGCATTATTTTTGCAACTGTAGTACAGAGAAGCCTTAACTTACCAGGACTTCATTGTCCTTTGCTTTAGTCATCCGTACGGCCTGAGCTTCAGTCATGAAAATCTATTTCTCCAACAATTATAAAAGGGGGGGGGGGGGGGATTTTCTAGAAATAGCTGAAAAAGTAACTAGTGTATGGATCAGGAACATGGATGAATCCAGCAGTGTTTGGGGGTTTTCACAAATATTTACAAACGCTGTTTGCAGTGTGCAGGCGGCCCTAATCACCAGTACAAAAGCCGTATCAGCCTGGTGTTTAGCAACTGTGGTGAGCATTAGAAGTCTGAATGCTTGTTGGCTCTGGAGAGATTGCTTGGTAGTGGGAATATTGATTTGCAGGCAGAAGATTTAGATAATCCATTTCCAAGAAGGCTTGTAGAAAAAATAAGTTCTGATTGCCATGTATTTGACACAAAACAAGGCTGCACTTTGTTTAGTTGCATCTGCATTTTACACATCAGAAGCTGAATAGCTTTTCCTTAAAAAACTGCCATTTGCCAGACTTCACACTGTTCTGCTTCAGGTGGATTGAAGAAAGGCAAAAGGGTGTAGAAATTAATTTTATCAGTGCAACTGATACAGTTGGAAAATATACTGATACAGGTAAGCTTTCGAACACAGAGATCATTCTTTGGGTCTGGAACAGGCATCAAGCTTCAAGCTGAGTTTAATTTAGTTATGATAATTCATTAAACAATGGTGCTGACTGATTACGTGCAAAGGCTGGTTGGTACCCATGGAGCAGGTGAATGGAGCAAGAGGAGACACGATGAAGTCCTGCAGCCCAGAAAGAAACAGCTAACACCGGAGAAGCTTTGTGAGGGGAAGTGAGGAGATTATTATATACCACAAAACTGATATCTTTGCTAAGTTGGTAATGTCTAGTCTCCAGCAGAGCTGTGATTTTTTTACAGAGGTGAGCTAACCCATTGAGTACACATATCCGCCGGTGACAAGGAAAACGGAACAGATCCTTCACAGTGTTATATCAAGCAGATTATATTAAGCATGTCTGGTCAATGAAATACATCCAAGCTGTCTGACATGTCTCTCAAATGCTGAGATGTTTATTTAAAACAAGATTGTGGGGCAGAATGAAAGACCAGTGGGAATATATGTGGCTGATATTGATTCAGTTAGGAGCTTGCTATAAAGCTAAACACAATAAGCTTCCAGTGAGTTCAGCTGTCTGTCTCTGTGTCCCAGGCCCTTCAGTGCTTCTGTCCATTAGCAAGTCTCTTTTAGCTTGGGGTGAGTTGCTAGAAAGGCTTGAACTGCTCTGGGTCAGAGCTCCAAGTCCCTCCTCCTGATACTCCTCTGCTCTCCTGCACCAGCACTGCTTTCTCTATGGGTCCTTCTTCTCTTTGTATTTTCCGCTGTCATAGATTGATATTATTTCTATCATCATCCTGCTAACAGCTCTTATTTAGAGGTAGAGGAAAGTATGGTCTCTCACCCGTATGTTTATCTTGCTAATGGGAATTATCTGAATAGAAAATAAGCACAAGCAACACTCATTTACCATGAAAAAAAGCAAGCTGGAAAGCATCAGAGAGATGCAATGAATGAACTCCTCTTGCTAATGGCTGACTGGCCTTGTTATTAATATAAATATAATGATGTTAAGCTTCTCTATTAAGTCAGCAGACCGGGGCTATTGGTTACACTTCATTTCTAAGAAACAGGCTCATTTTTCAATTACATTGTAATTCACGGTGTCTTTAAGTGCCTGGAAAATGCAAGGAGTTCAAGAACATCTCACTGAGGATGCTGCAAAGCTTCACTCAAGCAAAAAACTCAGTACAGAAAGACCACATTCACTGGCTTGTGATACCCTTCTTCCCTGTTCCCAGATGAAGGGAAGAAAGTGGTTACACCCATGCAGATCGGGAACCAAAGTTCCTGACAGATAAAACTGAAAGTAAGAGAAGATCATCCTGAGGACATGACTAAAGTTGTCTGCTCAAAACCCTCTGCCAGAGCCCTCCAAACACTGCGTTACCTGGGTGTGGTCAGCAGTCACAGACTGGTGTGCAGCTGCAGCTTTGGAGTGAAGTGAAAGGTGTCAGAGCATCTTTATCTCTTCCTCGTATGCCTCTGTGCCCCTGGTGCAAGCACTGGGTCCATCTTCAGTCCCTATCTATTGCTGGGGCATAGACCCACTGGAGTCCATCCTGGGGCTGCTGGCCACTGAGAGAGAGCAGGACAGCAGCACCCTCATGTCCCTCGAGTTTCTGGGTGTTCTGGGTAGTAATCGTGTTACCCCAAGGATGCTCTTGGACAGTGATGAAAGCAAAACGCAGCCCATGCTGTTTGCATCTGGATCACTGTACATACACACTGTACATATCTGAGCACCCAGCCTTGCCCAGGTCTCAGCAGCGCTGTTGCCTTCCCCTGCTGTGCACACAGCTGCGGGGGGCTCGCTTCCAGGTACAGCCTGTCTCATGAGGACCGTTCAGGAGGGAAGCAGAGTCTTCTTCCCTCTTGGCGTCCTTGTTTTTGTCTGTTCAATTTAGTGGTGTTTTGACGTCTAGGAGCTGGGAGTCCCAGGGGATGCTGTATTCTCTCAGTTGGAAATCTTGTGTGAAGGAGATGGTTAATGGTTGCCCAGGAGGGTGAAGCATGACAGTGGAGGGAACAGTTGGCTCCGACTTAAGCGGCAAAGACAAATGTAATGGTAGTTGGCAGGAGGAGAGCATTTCCCTTGCCAGCACCCTGCCTTTGCCATTGCTTGGGGGCACCAGACCACACACGAAGCCCCACTGGGCCACCTCAGACCTCTTGGATATGCGTATTACTGGGGTATTAAGGGATGCCCTCCTCTCATTATTGCTGGCAGAGGAGCCTGGCCCAGCTCTTCACAGTTACTGCCTCACCCTCATTTAATTTCAGCAGCAGCAGCTTCCCACGTACCTTTCCTCTTTTCTCTCAGCTGAAACCCAGGCCACACTAAGCTGCTGCAAACCCTTTAGGTGCCTTTGGGGTCCTAGCATCTAGGGCAACACCCAGAAAAGTCTTCTGCCTCTCCTGATCCTTGCAATACCAATTCACCAATCCTTCATGCAGCAAAATCAATGTCCCATCTTGCTGCCCTTTGGCTACTTTGGGGACCTCCATCTGGCAGAGCTAAAACACTTGTAAAGGTGCCCTGGTCACGGGTTGCCATATTCTCTCTCAAACAGGAGGTCCCTGGTGCTGTCTGGTTATCATGGGTTGTCTGGTTCAAGCCAGCCTAAGGTAAAACACAAATAAAAAAATTTATTCACAGCTTCAAAATACACAACAAATTTACACTGTTTGCAAAAGATGTAGGAGATAAGATAATTTCCTACCTAATTTAGTTATGCTAATATTAAATCAAGGTCTCTTTCTCTAGTATTAGTCTAGAGATAGCAATCAATCTCTAATACCAATCGTCCTGGCAAGGTGGCCTTAAGGGATGATACCCCCACAGATGCCTCCTGCCTGAGCCCGAGCCCTTTGCCATCATTTCCCACACGCTGCAGCTGTTTGGCCATGGTATAGGTGGGAACTGACACACCAGAGAGCAGCCAGTGGCCGAATGCACGGCAAGGGCTGCTGCTCTGCAGCCCAAATAGGAACATTTTCAGGGCAATTGACAGGTTTCCACAGCTCAACATTTACATTTTGACACCTGGGGCTCTTAGAAATATTGTAGATCAACTGTGGTAGCTTGAAGCGACAGAAAATGGACATAAGCGGGATAGATTATTAAGGAATATGATCTGTGGGCTAGGTCAGCGCAGGGCAGGGCAGCATACGCACCTCTCTACCAGGGCTTGCACGAGCGCTGCGGTTTGGCTTCAGTCCGACGTGACAGATGTTTGTGGCTACTGGTCACCTCTCCCCAGTGTCCATTTGGGCTGGAGGAGGCTGCTCAGGTGTGGAGCCCTGGGCGCTTTAGGTCAGGAGAGCTAATGATCTCCAAGCTCTCCCTAATGCACACACTGCATTTGGATTTCCCATTTGGAATCCATTTGGATTTGGATTTTCTTTCTGCACAACTTCAGGCAACAGCGTTGGAGCAGGACAAGCTCTCGGCTGGACACAGGCTGCAGTGGCTCCAGTGCTAGACCCGAGACCCGGCCACCACAGACCCTGCCCAGCTCCCAGCCCATAGCCCAGCAGCCTGCTAGACTTCAGGAGGGAAAAAATGTGTGGGGCAGAGAAACTGCTCACACTTCACCCGTGGGGATCAGCTGTGTGAGATCAGTTCATCTGCATGAAATTCAGATCCCCGTAATGCTGCCATGGTCAGGGAGACCTGCTTGGCTGCCTTGGGCTGAGCAAGGGACAGTCAGGCAAATGAAAGCTGCCTCTGGGCACAGCTGAGTGCTGTACCTACTCTTTGCAAGATATAAACCAATACTAATAATACAACTAATAATATGCAAGGAGACAGTGTGTGCTTTCTCTTGCTGAGGCATATCCACCCATTTTTCTGCTTGTGAGGTCTCCCGTGCATGGCTGCAGATCACCTCCTCCTCCAAAACACACACCAGCCCTGGAGAGGGGAGAAGTTGCTTTTGCCTCCCATCCAGGAAACAACAAAGATCTATTCCCTACTTCCCACCGGGATAAGCCGTCTTCCAACGGCCTATTGGAGGTGCTGAGCAATAGGGAATATACCTCCTTAGAAACAGGGAATGGCCCCATGGTGCTAGGGAAAGAGTGAGCTCCGGTGGTTGAGCTGAGCTGCTCTGTGGAAAGCCCCAGCACTCAGAGTCCAAGGAGCAGAAAACAACCACTTTTTCTCTTAATTCCCTTTTTCTGAGTCTCCTGAGTCCCACCCCACTTGCACAAGTAGGCTTCATCTTTAAACTTGCCCCTATCTGTCCAAGACAGCCATGTCCTTTCTAAAGCTAAAGCTGTGGTTACTCCCCAACAATGCAGGAGGAAGAGACTGAACTTTGAGAAACTGTTGGACAAGCTGCAAGTTTAAACTTGAAGTTGACCCAGTTGCACAGCATGTCCATCAAGTACTTATTCTTTGCAAACATCCACTGCAAGTAGAAAAATTAAATATCTGCTCTACGCTATTTGGGAGACCCAAGTGGTGGGTCTTCATCAGCCCTTGGCTGCTGATCAAAGGCGGTTCGGTTTCTCTCTGACTCTTTTTTGCTCGCTTTTTATTGCTCCAGCGAGACAGCTCAGCTCCTGCCAGCATGGCAGTAGTGATTTACTGCTTGCATTGTGGGTAGGGACAGGGCATGAGGTATGTCCCTTATTCCCCCATCTCTTGGTCTTTCATCTCCGCTGACTTGCACTGCACTGTGGACGTGAGCATGCCTTTGCCTGGTGTCCAGCTCAGCGGGACTTGTGGTAAGAGACCTGGTCCCTGGAGGTGGGGGCTGTTGGTCAGCCAGTGATCCCCTTTCGTTTGGGGGTGTGGGGGTGTCTGTGATAACACTGAGCATCTCTGACACTCTCAGCGCAAAGCGCTGGCTGCAAAGAACAGCCAGAGACATTTCACCTCCCTGATTAGGAAGAAACAGCCTTTTGAATTTGAGAGTGACTGATATTCATGACCTTTTCTTCTTAGAAGTGAAGAACTGTCTTTAAAACACGCTCTGCCTGCGTCTGGGGATGTGCAGCGAGCTGAGCTGCTCTTGAAAACAGGACTTGAAAGGACTTCACTTCCTGGGGTCTTGGTCTGGGACCAAGAACTTACCCTGCAAAGGGAGGGGAGTTGGGGATTTGCTAAGTCAGGGTCAAAAATAACACGTGAGGGATCACGGGTAGGCAGTTGCACTTTCTATCTTGCTCAGCTGTGCCCAGCACCAGGGCACCCCGCACCACAGGCTGGTGATGGCAGGAGGGATGGCTAGCTGGAGGAGACCCACCAGAGCCCAAGTGCAGCTCCTTCCCCAGTGCCAGCCAGGTGACTATAGCGTGTATCTTGTTGTCCCCCCAGCATGCCTTCTGCTGCCATTTTGTGGTGGGAAATGTTTCACCCACCGGGAGGGTTTGAGAACTGCTGCCAGCTTATCCCATGAATGGACTGAAACTCCCATAACCACCACAAGGGTTTGGAAAGTTGAAGCCAAGTTTTGCATTCCCACCAAACTGTTGCAGTCTGCAACCTGTGCCCTGCATGAGGAGGAACCCGTGTGCTCGGTGCTTCCTTAGCACAGATGAAAAATTAGAAGATCTCTGTGAACAAAATTATAAAGACAACATGCACAATGAGCAAGGGGGTGGAGATGTTTTAATCACAGCTACAGGGCTCACTCTTAGTTTCCTACATACCGGTACATAAACAAATGTCAGACAGAGTGGGGTCTGATTCCGGTTCCTTGTAGGAAATAGCAATGCCAGGATTGTTGCCTGCAGCCTTATCAAAATTACAGCAAGATACAATTTTTATCAAATTATTAAAAAAAAAACAAATAAAAAAAACAAAATCAAGGAGTCAGAAAAGATTATTATAGTAATCTTATGATTGTAGTGAACCTCTTAAGCTTCAAAATTATGATGCTATAGAAAGGTTATTATTTTCTGTGCAACATAAAAATGTCTGCTCATTGCCACAGCATTATTATAATCATTATCACTAGTAATGCCTAAACCAAGGCAGAGTTTGTTTCCTGTCTACATAGTGGAGGGGAAGTCCTGAGAATTGCAGACCTGCAGCTGAGAGTTAAATCAGGCTGAAGATATTTTTACAGCTTTTGGCTTCTTTTAGTGTACCTCCTTTTGCACGGATGCTCTTTTCAAGCTGGAGCTCTGCAGCTGTAAGTAGGCACTAGGAAAAATCCAAGGAAACTTTCTCAAATACGTGCATTAGCAACTAGTCCTGAGGCTCATCTGAGGCTGTTGTACCTACTTAGGCAGTGTTTGAAGAGCTTTCAGATCATAATGAATTCATGCACCCTACTTCATTTAAATACACAGAGACGCCATTTTTCAGGGCATAATCCTGAGCTATCCCATTTTGTTTTGCACATCAAACAGGAAGGTATTCAGGATCAGTCCGACCCCATTCACACTGCCATTATGAGAGAATAAAAACCTCTACTTCAATGAACTCATGCAGGGGTGACACCTCAGGTTGGACTGTTCGGTGCAGTGAGCAGAATCCGAGGGATTAATCCAGAGACTCTGGTGCCCAGCCAGGCTGGGGGGGCGCACAGCAAAGGGGCAGCGCATGGCTGTGCCTGTGAGCCCCCCACCCCAGCCTGTGCTGCAGCTCCCCAAGGCTCCCAGCCCTGTGGCAGGGCAGCAGGCTTTCTGAGCTGCGTCTCTCACTCCCTTCATTCATCCCTCCACCAACCTTACGCAAACAGAGTGTCCTGGTTTTGGCTGGGATAGAGTTAATTTTCTTCCTAGTAGCTGGTATAGTGCTATGTTTTGGATTCAGTATGAGAAGAATGTTGATAACACACTGATGTTTTCAGTTGTTGCTAAGTAGTGTTTAGACTAAGTGAAGGATTTTTCAGCTTCTGATGCCCAGCCAGCAAGAAGGCTGGAGGGGCACAAGAAGTTGAGAGGGGACACAGCCAGGGCAGCTGACCCAAACTGGCCAAAGGGGTATTCCGTACCAATAGATGTCCCAGCTAGTATATAAACTGGGGGGGAGTTGGCCTGGCGGGGTTGCTGCTTGGGAACTAACTGAGCATTGGTCGGCGAGTGGTGAGCAACTGCATTGTGCATCACTTGTTTTGTATATTCCAATTCTTTTATTATTATTATTGTCATTTTAGTATTATTATTATCATTATTAGTTTCTTCCTTTCTGTCCTATTAAACTGTTCTTATCTCAACCCACGAGTTTGGGGGTTTTTTTTCCTGATTCTCTCCCCCATCCCACTGGGTGGGGGGGAGTGAGTGAGCGAGCGGCTGTGTGGTACTTAGTTGCTGGCTGGAGTTAAACCACAACACAGAGGAAGGAATGACAGACTGCTTAGTACAGATAATATAGATAATATAAGGGTTTTTCACAAGATGGGGGATGAGGGGAGGACTTTTGCAAGCATGGAGGAGGGTGTGTGTATTGATAGACACATCAGTTGCTGAGATTCACAGCAAATAAAGGTTCTTACTTCCAACAGGCTTCCCATCTGGCTACTTTTCAAAGTAAATAAGACTCAGCTCCATCACCTCCTTGTCCCAGTGGTGGACCTTAACATGCCCCCATACCGCTTTTGGGCACACGGTGCTCTGTGGCTTACACGACAAGAAAACTGTCCCAGCCTGTGCAGATGAGCCTTACGTGAAGGCAGAAAGTTACACACTATATACACATTCTGTGCTTACTTAGACCTAGACCTAAGCTTTTTATCTCCCTTCAGTTAATACAAGGACACCTCCACAAGCATGGGGTGGTGCATGCTCCTGGCTTGCGACACAGGGCTCTCTGCAATATAGAACCTGTCTCCCCATGGCAGCCTATAAAGGTGCACGGAGTTTCCTGTAATGCCAATGGCAGGGGCTCGGTTTGGCACAAGAAGCTCTGACCACTAGTTGTATGACCGCAGAGATCTTCTCTCCTCCTTTTACATCTGAACCTGGCCCAATCCAGACCTCTCCCCAGTAGGGTCAGTCCTAAAAAAAATGAAAGAAACCCAGGGAGAAGAGATACCTGGTCCAGAGGAGTTGCAGGTGGCCATGGTGTATAGCAGAGAGCTGTCTGCAGACGTACAACGAGCCCTGGACTGGCCTAACGCTTCTCCCATCACTGGCAGGCAGTGGTGGGGGTTGATGGTGCCTGGTCCACCCTCAGTACCAGGTGCCAAGCTCCCTGCCTCCAAAACGCTTTTGATGCTCAAAGTGCCCCTCACCAGACCTTAGTGCTGTGACAACTGCAGACACTTCAGACCCACTAATGCCTCTTCACATCTGCTGTGGCTGCTCCAGTATGCCAGCACACCCCAGCCCATGGCCCCCTCCTTTCCAGGACCCTGTCTCCAGCGTGCTAGCCCTGCTCCTGCCTCAGCCAGGCTTGCCAATTGCCAGTCTGGGGTCACAAGCTCTGTTCTGGGGTGCTTCAGAAAAGGGAAAAGGGGGAAAGCCTGCTGCAGGCTGGGCCAGAGGTACCTGAGGAGGTCCAGCAAGCACCTCACTGGTTTTTTGTGGCTCTCTCTGTGCAGCAGCTAGTCCACAATGCGGATAAAGTAGTTGTGAGTGATGGAGAGCTGACAGTACTGCCCTCTCTTGTGCCAGGGGGATCATGGATGGTGAACTGGCTGGAAGAGGTGGCTCTAGAGCAGCATCAGCAGGGCCCATACATACTGCTGTCAGCGAGACCGCTTCCGATCACGTACGGCCTGCGGCTGTTTTGCAAGAGTAAGCGCAATGGATGCAGCCTGGTGCATGAATCACAGAATATGCCTTCCCATGTAATTTTATCAGCTGTAAATCATGAGTCACAACCAGGTGTGCCAAGTATCAAGGTCTTTGCAAGCCCACAGACAGCATCCACACCTGGAAGACCCAGGATTTGGAGCATTTTGAACACAGTCTCTAAGCCACGTTGTTCATAGCTTGGTCTTTTACCCTCGGCAACCTGCTTGAAGAGGTCGTCTCAAGCACAGCGGATCTCTCTCCCTACATGTGGCCTATTGCTCTTCTTTTGAGCTAGCAGCATCCGAGCCTTCCCAATGTCTTTCAACACCCTTTTTCCCATCACCAGGATGAAGGATGGGAAGAAGGGAGTGCTGTTAAGGGAGTGACGTTAAGCAAAACGTGCATATCTCAAACTCAGGCAGACTAAAGTCACCATGCACTTCAGGTACCACTGTCCATCTCACAGGTGGATGGATCGAGATGAAGCCTTGCCCATGCAGTTGAGGCTGACACCTGCCCTGTGATGTGAAGAGGGAACAAGGCCAGGAGATCTCCTGCGGCAGCGGCACTAGGAGCTGGCAAAGCAGCAGCAAAACTGGCTCGCACAGAGGTCTGCGTGGTGGCAAGCTTGCCCCAGCAATCTGGTTAAAGCCACCTTGGGTACCCCTACACTACAGGGCAGGCATGCCAGGATCCTTCAGCCTCTTTCAAAAGTGTAGTGGCCTCAGCTTGCCCCCAGTCCATGCTCTGGTTGTGTCCTATCTAAAGGAGAAAGTCCTTTCACAACCCCCCACTCCCCTCCTTGCCACTGCCCCTTGCCTATAATTAAATAATAATGGACTAATGGAATATGGCATGATGGTAAGTGCTTAAAAGATTTATCTTTCTGTCTTCATTTAAGACATTTTAGTATCAGCCAGCAGTTTCCAGCCATCATGGTAATTTATTTAAATGATTTATGTGGAAAAACAAGACATTCCACAATACCTCTAAGACGGCTCCTGGAGCGTGGCTGTTGCTGGATAACACTGACTCTGGGAGCCGAGGTACTCATTTACACCTTGTACTTCACATCTCTGCAGGGGGGTGATTACCCCTGATAACAACACCCCTTGCCAGGGATTTTAAGCATTTCTGCTTGAACAAATATGAAGCTGCATGGACTAATTTAAAAAGCACAGTGCACAGGAACAACATGGGAAAGAATTATTTCAACACTGCTCAATGCTGCAAAATGAAATGACAAGAAAAGAAACAAACCCCAGAAAGAGATTTCCCCAAAGTAAAACCAAAACATATTTAGGGACTTCAGAACAGAAACTGGGGTGAATGGGGGCCTGATTGATCCGTGGGAATAGTCAGACACTAGACACTACCCCATTAAAACTTTCAGAAGCATTGACTGAGAGCAGCTGCAGAAAGTACATTTTTGTTCCATAAAACAGTGGCGAGCCATTCTACAAAAACAAACAACCAATTTAAAGGATCACCATTGCCTCTAGAACTGCCTGGTTTATCCATTTGCAAAGAAATATTGCCAATTAAGCAAGACTGCAGTGTACTAAAGGCTGGCTTATGCCATTTTTGAAGCCTTTCAGTGAGAAGTGCCACCCGTTCCTCCCTGGACTCAGAGTGATGCCCCTGCATGTTATGTCAATTTGCAGCCTGGGAGTCCAATCCCCATCACCTTCAGCTTTACTGCAAATGCCTTCCCAACACCAATGACGTGATATATGCAGCCATATGACTTCCTTGTCTACATGCACAGGACTAAGGGGACTTTGAGACCCATCCTCCTGCCAGTCGTGAGCTGCCCAGCCGGAGTCAAAGCAGTGGTCAGCAATTTCCACCTTGCAGAGATTGGGTGCAGGAGCACAGTGCGGCAGGCTGGCTCGCCTGGACCCGTGCAGGGAGGGAGGATGACCAGAGCGAGGGACAGAGGCCAGGGTCAGGATGCTCAGCTCACACCCAGGGCACTAGGGAGCTCTCCCATGCACCTGCAGATAGGCGTGCACGCGAGCGTGCTTCCAGTCTAGTTGTGGTGACACCTCAGGCACCACATCAGAGCTTTGCTCAGCTCTCCTCTATGCAGATGTGTTTTCCACCCCCATTTCGTAAAGTCAGTGAGTAAATTAAGACCTTTAGCAGGCGGCTGTGGCTTTGTTAGGGCCTTGAGTGTGTGCCCTTACAGTAGAAAAGGGACAGACAAGAGACACTCCTGCCTGCATGAGGCACTGTGCATCCCCACTGACCCTCTTTCCACAGCATCGGTTGCCTGGCCGCTGGCACACAAGCCAAGCAACGAGGCAGAAGGGAGCATTCAGCCTTGCTGTGCATTTGCAGTCGGAGGCAGATAGCAGAGCGGGAGGACTAGTCGGACATCTTCCAAGTATTCGAATGTATTTCCACTTATTCAGTAGGAGTATTTCCAAGATTAAATAGAAAGTTATTTTCTCCCGGGGACCGCAAGGCCTGTTAAGCACTACAGAGGGCACATCATGTCAAGTAAATCAGCAGATGCAATGTCTCGCCGCAAACTGCACCTGAGCAGAGCATCTCCAGGCCAAGGACAGAGAGCACAGGCCTGAGAGGGGCCTGTCCTTGCTGTCCTGCTCTCTGCTGCTTTAATGGGACTGCCAAAGCTTTATTGCTACAACCTGAGCAAGCCCTGCTGTTGCTGCCTGGGGTGTAATGTGCCCTGAAACTGCTGCAAGCGTTGGCCATGTGTCTCTCCCCATGCCCCACCACCCTCAATCCCATTTCTCCATCTCTGAGAAATTTCAACAGAACCAGCAGCAGTAGCCTTGCTTGATAATTTCTGTTTCCCAAGGCCACTGCTGATGTGAACAAAGTTAAATAGCCTTCCTTCTGGCTGGGGACCCGGTCTCTGAAATGCTCGAGGTTCAGGTGTTTGTTCTCATTACACTTCATAACATATTCCACCAGTGCAGGCTTTCTCAAAAGCAAAAAGTTTTCATCAGACTCCTTAGCCTTGATTAACCCGTGGTTTTTCATAAACAATAAAAAACCCAACTCAGAAATGGCTATTAATTATTCACTGGAATAACAACTACAGCTTCAGTTGCCTCATGTCCCAAACCAATGCCCCAATCAGGGGGAAGACGGGGTGGGGGGAACAAAATAGAGCAAAACAAAATGAAACAAAATAGAGCAAAACAAAATGAAACAAACAAACAAACAAAAAACCCAATTTGTTTCACTCTGCTCCACAGTTTACTGAACCTACCGGCTCACAATACTGCTTCAGCCCACTGGGAGCAGAGCTATGTGTTTACCTCTGTTACATCCCAAGGAGGTGACCATGCTGTTACCAGTTAAATGAAATCAGTTTTGTCACCAGGGCAAGACGGTCCAGGTCCTTGGCAATTGAAGAAGGCATGTCAAGGTCCATGTCGGTTGCAATCCAGCCTGTATTACTCATATTAGCCCTTGCAAGAAAGGAAAGCTCTGAACAAGCTCTAAATTCCCTTGCAGGGACTCTGGGACTGCAGTCAGGCTGCAGTGTTACTTGAGACAAGTAGGCAAAGGACCATCAAAGCACATAAGACTAAGTACTAATATAGCAGAGGGACCTGACATTTCAGGACCATTCTCCTCATAATATCTCAGTGCACACCATAGGCATGAATGAGCAAGAAACCCCCACACCCTGTATCTAGTTAAGCTCGTGCCCATTAAAGAAGTCAGGACTTGCCTGCAATTTATCAAACTATGGTAATAATAGGCGATACCTGCCACCAGGCATTGATATTTTAATTAACGACCTCTTTTGAATGAGTTACTATCCCTAGTCTAAAAATAGGGAGGATGGGCACTATGAGGTGAAGTGATTTGTACAAATTATCATCTCAGCTACTGTGGAAAGAAACAACAAATGAGAAACACACCATTCAGTTCCCAGGCTCAGTGTGCCCACAAGTCTTTGCTCTCTGTTACTGTCCTTTCTTCTAAGTACAAGAAAAGGGAAGGTGGTTGAGACAGGAAGACCTACATTCCCTTTTTTCATAAATTCCTTCTAAAAAAAAGGGAGGTTTGTCCTGGAAAGCAAACTTTATCCCCGATTAATGCTAAAAAAACAACCAAAAAAATTACAAGGGTATATATTTGTTTTAAGTAGTATGTTGTTACTGGTGCATGGAGAGGGCTGGGGCAGGGGTGGAGGTATTTCTCTTTGTGCACAAGGCTCCCATGCTCCCAAGCCATGGAGGAAGCCTCCTAATTCAGTCAGAGGCAGCAGATAAAACTGTACCCAGGCTCCTATGATGTGGTTGCTGCCGAGACAGCCAGCCAGCCACAGCAGCACCTTTGGTCTCCTCCAGCTTCCTCCTACCCCAAATATATTATATGGAGACATTTTCATTATGTGCTTGAGAAAGACATTTGTGCCAACTTTCAAGTCTTCATATGCATCAGTCGTTCCTCTTGAGACAGGAGAGGGCTTTTGTTACTGATTTAGGGCTTTGTACTTAAAAGTTTTTATAATCCAGTGCTAGGAATATTAAAAACAGGTATATTTTTAGCACATGGGACCAAAATGTTGAGGTGTATGGTTGAAAGCCAATAATAAAAGAAACCATAGAATGTAAATAAATATTTGTTGGGGAAAAAAAAGGAAAAAAAAAAAGAACACCCCCCCAACACACTGCTGTCTGTACTTTCTTACCTTCCCCAAGGAAATCCACAAATCCACTTAGTGGCCTCTCTTTCTTTCTCTCTGGAGTCTGATTCTCCTGTCGTTTACACAGCTGTAAATCCAGACTAATTCCTTTGAAGTCAGAGGAGTTTGAGGAGTTCAAAACACATGAAATAGGAGAAGAATTGTTCTCTATATAAACAGAGACTCCCCAGCTGGACAGATCCTGATCCTGTTGATTTAGTGGGTATTTCCCATTGAGTTTAACAAGAGCAGGAGGAGCCATTTCATTCAGTTAAGTTACCCTTGCAGCCAGATCTTCTACTGACTCCATGGAAGTTATGTTGGTCTCCAGTGCCAGAAGACTGGGCATTTGATTTTGTGCATGCTGGTGTAGCTCAGCAATAATCTGAATAAGTAGGTGAAGTGCAAGTTACGTCCATTATTTGCAATGATAAATACCTGCATTATTTGTCATCAAAACACTGATTGCTGTTTTATAGCTTGAATTCGGCAAATCACTAGCAATAAAATATCATTAGGCCTCCAGCTGAAAGTTTGGTAGCTGATAGGCAGTTTGGAATATTAATTGGTGCAATTAAAAAGTAAAGAATACTTTGAGTAGATATCCTGAGGACAACTCTGGCCAGACACCAGAATGAAGTCAATAAATAGGTGTCAAATGGGTACTAAGCAGAAAAGGCAATGGGCCTTGCTATTAGCAGAATATGTTGATTCAGCTGCAGTACTAAAATGACACTGTCAAAAGGCTGGATAAAAACCTGGAGTTCTGGAAAAGAGTATCTTAGGTATCAGAAGGGCTTGTTCATTCCTATAAGTATCATAATCTGTAAAATCTACCATCTTCGCATTGTTATTTTTTTTAAGAAACAAATGCTTTTTTACCTTTTTAAACAGAATTAATCTTTTGTCTTTAAAGACTAACAGCTGGTGGAAACCTCAGTGATCTCTTGGAATATGAGCCGTAGAGAAGGTGCAGAAGTTGAAACAAAAAAACGTGATTTATAGAGCTGAAAGTGCTAAGTGTTGTTCTTCTGTTTGCATGCATGGCATTAGCTGACTTTATCTTCCTTTAACACACCACAGCCTACAAGATACAGCACTTTCCTCTCACCATGCTGTCTCCTGAGTAGAGATAATGCTGGGAATGATGGTTCTTTAAAGCTATTGATGTGGCCTAAATACTGTGGCATATTGTGTTTGCTTTGGCCACATTAGGCAGAACGTCAGGAATGAAGCACAACGGCATGTCCAGCTGAGATGGGGTGTTCCTGCTCGTGGAGTCTGAACTGATATGACCACTAAAGGGAAGCCAAACTAGGAGGCATACGGTGAATTCATACCCACAAAACCACTATAAAATAACACCAGCACTGCCATGTTGTCCAGTTTGGAAGGAAACCATATAACCACAGATTTGACTGAGCTTCTGCTGGGAAGTCAATGTAATCATCACCTTCAAAAACAGGCCTGTTGTCTGTAACATAGAGACAAATTGTTTACGATAGCTTTCAGCAGTTCAATTATTCTTACCTATAGCAAGATTGAAAAGAAATTTCTCAGGGTGCTTTTTATCACTTTCCTTCCCTTTGTAGCACTAGTGAGGGCACTTGGCTTTAGCAGGTCTTTTGACTCCCTAAGCTGAGGAAGTTACCCTTTCCAAATAGCTGAGTCCAGGGCTTATTGTATCCCATGTTGCTTTACAAGGACCTTTGGGAGCTGGCCACAGGCAGGCCAGCATGAAAAAAAGGTGGCAGAGATCTGCAGGATGTCACTGGCTTCAGCTATTTCATCAGCACATATTACACAAAGCAGAACTTGCCCTTAATATTCTTTTGTTGTTCCCACATCAAAGGGCTAAATTATGCCCCCTAATACGTGTAAGAGGCTTTTCAGTTATCTTTCTGATGCAAATTATATCATTTTGCATTATCCACTGATTATCTGCAGTTTGAAAAGTACAGCAGATGTTGAGCAAAGCCTGTATGTCAGTTCTCTCCTGCTCTGAGAACAGCATCCAAATAAGCAAAATGAAACAGCCCCATGGTGAATTCAAGTTTAGCTGTAGCTCAAGGGTGGAATCAGTCTCGGCTTTAGGAAATTTGTCAGGTATTTGATGAAACTGGGATTAAAGGACTGGGTGTGCCCATCTCAGCACCTGGATGTATACCTGGTCATCTCCAGCACATACATCCTCTCCCCTTGCTAGATGTCTATATTTAGGACAGTGCGTCATTACATTTAACAGGTGCTTCAGGTCCATTAGACGACAGCCCAGTGTGAGATCTACCCTCAGCTCTCATTGCACAACACGGAATAAGTTGCATTTGATTGTGGCAACATGCCGACAATGCCAAGGTTAATGAATTAAAGATGTAAAACAAAGAATGCTTAATGAAGTCAAATTATGAGTGATTGTTTTACGAGGTGGCATTTAGTATTAAGAATAATCATTACAAAGTAAATCCTCTACCCTCCTCTGACTGGGCTCTTGTAAAGGTGCACAGCATTTTAAAACACAGCTGAGTTGAGAAAAAGCAAATACTCAAAAGGTCTGCAAAGCAACACCAGTTAAACGCGGTATTATTTACTGGTTTTAAGGAGCAGTGATAGGAATGTATGGG
This sequence comes from Haliaeetus leucocephalus, assembly GCF_000737465.1. Classification (NCBI taxonomy): domain Eukaryota; kingdom Metazoa; phylum Chordata; class Aves; order Accipitriformes; family Accipitridae; genus Haliaeetus; species Haliaeetus leucocephalus. Next base: position 12,529,876 of record NW_010973368.1, on the reverse strand, counting down.
GGCAAAGAAGGAACAATATCATGACTCTTCGCCTTGTAATTTTTATTACCATAACGTGGATAGATCATCTTTCTGTGTCTGCCTTTGTTAAATCTCAGCAAACTTGCTCCTTTGCAAGTTCAAGCTTTTGTATGTCTATACCATAGCCTGGGACTGTAGTCTACAATTACTAATTTAATGGTGGTTCTGGACCATATCTTGTTGTCTAGTCAGATACACTACATTATGACAGAAGACCTCTCCAGAAGTTCACTGAGGGCACTTCCTCAAAATCAGAACACTGCCAGATGGTCAAACATCTGAGACAGAAAGGAGTGAGAGGAGCCTTTTCACCCAGTTCCATCTATCCCTCTGAAAGTCTGAAGTTTTGTCAAACTCGCCCAGTCCTTATCTCATGGAAGTTAGGGAAGATATGGCTCTGTAGAGCTCTCCTTCTTCCTCCTATGCTGAACAACCTACAAGGTTGTAATGGGACCACGACACGCCTAAGACAAGCCTCGACCACACCGCAGAGGGCAGAGCACGAAAGGCAGCTGCCAGAGCTGGAAGAATCAATGTTGACTCTTTCTCTTTGCCAAAAAGACTATTGATTCTCTATACTTGCTTCTATAACTTGGCTGACAGGTTCATAGGACAGCAAGAATCTCAGCTAACAACAGTGCTGCTTCAGCCAGTTGTTCTTAATAACCCTGCCAAGGAAAGATTTATAGACAGGTGCTGAACAAGGCAGGAGGATTTTTTTTTTTTCTTAATGTAAGCACATATCTCAGGACAGTTTGCTTGCGTATCAGTTGTCTCATATTGTTTTCCACAAAGCTGGAAGAATACAGTCTCTCTGGAGTGTTTGATGCGTAAGGGGTTATATACGAAGCTGGGGTAAGAGGATATACATAAAGCTGTTTGCTCCATATGTTCCCTCACATAGGAGCAGCTGTACAATAACACAGGTTCTTAAATCATGACTTTCTAGACTAAGGACTAACCCGTTCCCCCTTGAAGTTAATTAGAAAACTCTCGTTGATCTATATGGAGATTATATGCTTACCACAGTCCAGGTTTGGCCCTCAGTATGTCCTCTTTCCCTAAGGCTATCAGCTTGTTTGGCTGCTATTGCCGTGTGCACACATTCTTCTTCAAAATTAATAACCAGGTCTTTCCACATGACCTCTCTGCTTTGTCAGACATCTGTACCTTGACCTTCTGTTTCAGATACACTACAAAATCTGGCACAACGCACTGGCACATAAAGGCAATACCATAAAAATGGGAACAAAGGTGATTGGTTGGATGCTTACTGCTGTGGTAGAATATACGTCAAAAGAAGGAATAAGCCATGCTGAATATAGGATAGCTCTGATTTACTGTACTTTCAAACCATATCTTAAATACCTTGTTTTTGAGCATAGTCTGTAATTTTTTTTCCTCTCGCCTTAGTGCAGTCCTTTCTATCCCTTATCTTTACGTACTCTCTGTCCTCCAGAGAATATCTGGGTGGAAATATCAACCAGCACAAAGCATCTTGCAGGCTGGCAGTTTGGGCATTACAAAGCTTTTATGGGAGCTATAAAGAAGACACCCAGCAAAAATAGGTTGATATGTGAGATAGTGTCTGCACATGCTTGATACGTGACTGACTGTGACAATGCCACAAGATGGAAATAGACATTTCTCAAGCTTTACTCATCAAAAAGAAGCAGAAAGAAGCACGAGCTTCTTTCATTCTGTTTTCTTTTTGTAAATCACCTTTCAGTAAAACACATGGGTGAAAGTCATGTTTATTTTGAACTTTAAGTCTTAGCTATTTGTTGGGCAACATCAGGCAGGTAATGTTTGGAGAACTTTTGAGGACTTAAAGCCTCTCGCTTTGGTCTTCTACAGGATATATTCAATACTGGAACAAAAAGCCAGCATCCTTGACAGCAAAACATCACAACCTTGTAAAAATCTTTACCCCTCTTGGATTCTGGCAATGCACTGAATCGGGAGCGAGCTTTGAACTCTGAGACTACAAGGCATGCCTGGATAGTTTTAGTGCCAGGGTGAGGAAGTCCCCTGGAGACCAAGTATTGCAGGAGAAGAATTCAATCACTAAGGTGTTTCCAGGTTGGATTGGGCTAAAAGACATTCACAGAATGTGCTGACAGGTTTCCTCCAAGCAGGAACCAATTATAAAAGAAAGGCCATTTGTTTCTGTAAGTGCAAATCTAATTTCTGGTTATTCTTCTGGATACACAATATAGAAATTATCCTACTTTAATAGATAGGGATGGATCCTAAATTGTGCCTGAGCCTCCCAGTGCTAAGCAATTATTTCTCCCTTTTTCTCACCCAAAAGTCTTAGGCCAGTATATTAAAAATAACAATACCTTTCTAAAAGATTTGACTGTCACTTTGCTGAACAGTGGTTTCTGGCTAATAGGACACAGTTCACATTCAACCTTAAGAGGCCTGTGGCAGAAACTATTAAATACCCCAATTAGGAATGAGATGGAGCAGTCCCCTAGGGACCTTTGCTCTCTGATGTTCTCACTGCCACTGGAAGAATAAATAAGTGCAAAGCCTGTCATCCTAGCTAATAACTCCCAGAGACAGAGGTTACAATTACGCAATGAGAGTTAGCCCATGTTTCAATGATGTTTTGCAATTAAATTTGCCTCCCTGAAAGGCTTTTTATGACTGTGAGAAAAAAAAAGAGGTGGCAGACTCAAAGCATATGACCCAGTAGTCTGGGTTTCATGAGAGCCAGCACTAATCAAGCACAAAAGACATTTTTTATTTATAATGTACCAGTACCTTTCCTTTGGAGGGGAATATGAATCAGAAGTGACCAGTCTACAGGGAGTACAGAAGTTCCTTTACCAGGCAATGTCCTGGACTGTACAGGACCCTCCAGGGGGTCATCAGATCCCCACTAACCACAGCAAGGAGGAACCAGGGGAAGGACAAGGATTCAGCATTGCAGCAGACCTTGCATGGGGCATTTGAATCCATACTCCTTTTGCTAGGATGTTCTTCATGCCATAATCTTGTCCTGCTACAATTTTGATCACTGCTTTATGAACAGTCAGATTAATGTCTGATCTCTCATGATTACAAAAAAATAGGTTTTTTGCACAGTCCAAACCTCATATTTAGAAAAACATGAACAAAACCCAGCGGTCTGGAGATATTTTTTTAAGTGGAGCTAAATTTTATATACATTACCAGAAGATGACATGTGCAGCAATTTGGCTTCAGAGCTACAGAACATTTAAGGTGGAAATTTTGCTGATGGGAAAGTCGGGAAAGGAAATTATAGCTGGAGCCTGCAAGGCTGGGAAGGGCGACATGTTAAAAATGTTTAATGCTTTTGAGGGTTGTCTGTATATGCATGAATCAAAGTCAACTAACAAGACAGCTGGTGTAAAAGTCATTAGTGCCAATTACTAGTTCAAGGAGTTAAGAAACAGCAATGGAAATTAATGATTTGGGGCTTTTATAATGCGACAAGAACGAGTGAGTGACAGTGCTGGTTAGAGCAGCCAGTATGATGGATACACTGGGAGGTCAGTTTAGGCAAGAATGGAGAAGCTGTGGTTTTCTTACAAAGATTTTAATTCTTTACCTCCATCATGTGTCTTCTATTAACTTTCAAGTAAAAAAAGGAGCTGGATGTTTCTGTATGGACCAAACTGCAGCAGAAATAAATAGAAAGGCAGCTTTACAGTGTGCAGGGATTTCCACTAGCTGCCCTATGAGGGCAGATTTACAATCTCTTTACAACACAGAAGCAACCTAAAAAGGCCAAATCTGAGGATCTGACCCCTGCTTGAAAAAAAAAAAATTAGAAATAAGTGAAGTTATAACACTTCTCTGGCACTTTTTCCATTTGCAACCCTCAAAGTGTTTTACAAACATTAACTTAGTGAAGACCCTAAGGAGAGCGTCAATACTTTTCCCCTGCTCTCTATTTTACAGGTGAAAAAACAACGCTGAGGTGAAATGCCTTTCTCAAGGGCACATGCCGCCTGCCTTGTAACCACCAACTTCTATGCTCCTGCTCATACCATGAGATCACACTGACAAGTTAGCGTGATAGTTCCCAGTGTGAAATGGTCTCCTGGGAATGAAATGTGTAACCCGTTAAATATACAGCTTGCTTACATTTGCTTACTTTTAAAGTACATCTTTAAATAATATGTTTTCAGCAAGCGATTTGAATAGTTCATCATTTATAACATTAAATCACGGCAAGGTGTTTTTTTGAAGTCAAATCTAATTAAATGACTGTTAACTTCAAACAAGAAGTTGAGCCTGTGATTCATTGAAGGGTTTATCTCTGTCAGATTTGCAGTTACACATATTAAAAATTGATCCACTTATATATATATTGCTGTAGTTGAAGTTATCAAGGTTATAAATTCTGAACAGTTCCCAAGCTTGTGGTGAGTAATACCAATTTTAGGATGACAATGTTTAGCATAACCTTTCTTTTTGCACTAAAATGCATTTTTCTCTGCAACCTGCATCTTTAACCTCTGATATTTTCCCCTTCACAAAACACAAAGACTTCTGTTTTACTGGTGTGTTTTAGAGATCACTGAGAAGTCGTATACTTTCTTTTTCTTTTCTTCAGTGAGTGATTACTTCTGAAATCACTTTAAGTGCAAGGCATGAAATACGTCTTTGTGAGTTTACATGCCTCTTCCAAAAGCAGTGGAGATGCCAGGCCAACACATTCAAAACAGATTGGTTTTGGCATTGTTTCCATATTTAGATGTCTGATTTGGGGTATCTGAAAAAGGCCCAATTCAAAGGGTGGATTTTCAGCTTGATGAGTGTTCCAAAAGATCGTGTATATTTATATATGCAGTCTGTGTGCCTATGCATTGAGCTCTCTGAGCAGGTGAGTCTGGTTTCTGCTGTGAATGTCCCCAACCCCACTGAATGGAATCAAAATCCCAGATTCCAAATCCTGTATTTGGGTGGGAGGTGAGCTCACATGTCTCGTCTCGTCTGGCCATCACGGTGTTGAACAGTACTGGGTCACCTCCTAGGCCACAGGTTCTTCCATTCAGAAGAAACAGCATCATCCACTTGAACATCCTCCATGGGAGCTAAGATTTTTCTCTTGCTGCAAATTCCTCCCAGTCTTGTTTCTCCTAACTGTTCATCTCAAGCCTTCAGATTATTCTCATTCTTGGATCTATTTTTAAAACCTTTTTTTTCCCCCATAATATATAATCAGCACTCACCTGACAGGAGAGTGTACTCAAGACTTATGAAAAAGCTGCTTTAAGACCACATGATAATAAATTCTCCTTAATCCCAAATATATACGAGATACAGAGCAGGGCCCACAACAAGTTTTATAGAAAGCATTAGTGTCAGCAGTTTAAAGAGAATTAAAAGGAAAAATAACATTCCATCCATGAAGAAAAAACCAAGTAGTGCATAAGACTAAAAGGAACATTTCTATAGGGAATTGCTTATGAAAAAGATTTTTAGTTGAAAATAAGGAAATCACTAGGCACTGCAGAAGAGTTATATTGATCAAAAATAGTCTTCTGAAATATCAGGATCCAAAGAAGAGCTCAAGTAAAAGACACAAATGAAAGGAAAGTAAGCAAGCCTGAATGCAAGAGAAACTCCATCTTTCATTTGCAGCAAAGATTGTTTGTGATCAGACTCCCGAATAAGACAGATGCTACATGCGGCTGGGAACATTTGAAAACTGACTTATAGCTATGATCCATAACAGTGCTAAATTTATTGACCACTTGCTGTGAAAAGAGACCCCTTTTTTTCCCAGCAAAACTTCAGCTCGTCATTTGTGAAGTATCTCCTGTGCCATTTTCACAATTTCCTAGAAGATGTGATTAACCAAGATGCCAGTGCCGCTCTATTCTTGCACGCTCACCAATCAGTGCAGTATTAATAAGATGCCAGGTGAGACCACTGAACCTCCTGTTGAGCTATTGAAAGGAAAGTGAGCATGCTAAAAATATTTAAAGACATTTATTTGATTTCTCCACATGAAGTCCTCTATAATTTATCACTTCAGCTCATACTTGTTCTGTTTTCTGCTTTGTTTTATTTTAGAAGGGGGCCTTTCTCTCCTGGCTTTTACTGTAAGCACAGCAGAGGTTTAGAACTATGATGGTTATCAGTGTACTCCAGTCTCTGCGTTCAGCTATTTGTCTTATCTGGTAAACTAGCAGACTTCTCCAGTTGTTCTGCTGAGCACAGAGAGGCTGAAATGATATACATCCCAAATCTGTATGCATTGAGCAATAAGGTTACAGTATCCTCTTTGCAAGTATGTATTGTGTCCATAAATACCCAGAGATATGAATGGGCACAGTGCTGGGGCAAGCAGGGGATTGATTCTTATTCTGAGTTGCAGAAGGAGCCTGCTCTGCTTTGCTAAATCACAGTGAAACAATCCCCTCATCTAATGGTTATTTAATTCAATCCAACAGGTCCCCTTGGAACAGGCAGGTTTTCTGTGAGAAGCTGAGAGCAAAATCAAACATGACATTTTGGGGTATTCATCAAAAGCAGTTGAATGAATGAATGTCTGAAAATAAACACCAGTTTTTCTTCAATATTTCAACAACTAGGATTGGAGATATGACAAATTTTAAAAATAAAAAGATCACCATGTTTTCATTGTAAATTGCTGACAAAAAGAAGTGATCTGTTAAGTTTATTTGAAAATTTGTGTTTACTTAGCATTATAATAGAAAGTCTTATAGGCATAGCAACAGCCCCGTGGAGTTTTTGGATGCCACACATGCAGTAACGGCAACTGTTTTTTGCGTGAAAGTATGTCACAATCAGTATGGACTGCAAAGTGCAAAAGCAAAATACATACATGAACATACAGGTAGTGGATGAAGTTGCCATTCTGGATTACCCAAGACTGGGTCTCTTACTACATTTACTAAGCAAGGTAACAAGGCACATGTGTTTCTGACACTTCTAAGTGGACACCAAAACTAACCATAACACAAGCACAAGGACTAGATTTGTTGATAATAGAGACTAAAACTAAGTTTTTACTGTAAAGCAAGTCCAAAATGGCCAATCCTAGCCAGACTGAGATGTCAATGTATATCTAGCTACCTTACAGGTGATATTAAAATAGAGAAATGGGTAGATTCATATGTGCTTGGGTGGAAAACTGTCTGAAAATGTAAGTAAATATACAAATAAATGAATTTATTCCATTCAAGGGAGGGCTGTGGGCATGTTATATATGTCTCCACTGAGCATAGAATAAGAGCTTAAGCACCTGTGGAAAGAAGTAAGGGGTGAGTACTCCTGAAAGAGGGAGGCAGGCATTGCCTGTCCTGTGTACTGCTTACTGCTCTTTTACTGTTCAGTCCTAGTTTCACAGGACTTAACCCCAGGCAGAGATTAAATGGCAACTTTTTAAGAGTTTAGACAAATTTACTGAGGCCATTGCATGCAACAGGACATTTTCTTTCAAAGGCGATTTATCTCCTCTATGTGGCTGGAGCAATAAATACCCTGAAAACGAACTCCACACTTGCTCATAAAATAAAATCCACATTAATCTCAACTATCAGAGACAACTATAAATTGAATAGAAGTGAAACAGGGTAAAGAAGGTTTGGAAACAACAGCTACATCACTGACAACACAGCCCTAAGCAGATGTCATGGCAATGCCGGCTGAGTTCAGCTGTTGAGAGGCCCCAGAGAACTGACTCTTGGGTCACCTTCAACATGGTTGAACATGAAACTTCAGGTCTCCATGAGCCACATGCAGGTCCTGGAGACCACTGTGAGGAATAATTATCTCTGCTCTAGGAAGGAGATCAGTAGGAAAGCTGAATTTTTTGTCCACAGGTCAAGGAGCAAGTCATTGGAGAGAGGGAAGAGGGACATAGCAGTGTCTTTAAATTTTTTGAGTTATCCTAGCTCTATCTTTCTGCAGCCAGACTTCTGGGAGAATCACATTATTTAAGTCTTCTATAAAAACTGGTTCTAAATGTCCTTTCTTGGGTTAAAGGTCAATACTGTTCTTTTTCAAGCTAGCTCTGAAGAACCTCCCACATAACTAAACATGCTGTATTCCATACAAGCAGTACCTCCGGCTGGTGCCAATAGGATGGCATGGAGGGAGCAGGGGTTGTTCCAGATTTGAGAGCTAAGATAAGGAGGAGAAGAAGAAGCAGAATACATTGCTACTTCAGAACTTGGGGTAGCTATTTTTACTGGATTATGAAATATGGTGAAATTCCTATAGTTTTCTTAGCCTGAATAAATGTATTCATTAGGGCCCCCTTTCATCAAAGAATACTGTATGCAAGTATCTGGAGGTGCATGGCCCCATACATCCTACAGATGATACACAGATTCAGTGTTAGATATGCACTTATAAAGCCTCCTGAACTGCCATCTAAACAAACATCATTTGCTACCAGATTTGCAGTACACTGATATTCTGTGCTCCAAATCAGTCCTGGGTGAATTCCATCTCCGCAGCTCACCCATTTTTCTATTACAGCTAATCCAATTACCTCAGACTCTTATCTTCCTACCAGTGAGCACATATGTCATCTTCCTCATGCAAGTCATCCTGTAGAAAAGTTAATGAGCATATTTATGTGAGAGAAGTTATGGACCAAAGCGTTTATGGGTGCAGGAGTTTATTATCTTTGTGGTAAGCAAGGCAACATATTGATGGACAAGATGGATGAGTGTAATTTAAACAAATGAAAAGGAAGCATGAATGAGTATCTGAAAAAAGCTAACCTCACCCCCAGTTCAGACTGGAAATAGCAGAAAGAGAAATGTTCTTGAAAGCAGAAGGTTGACACTGGAGAAAGCTTTTGGACACAAATTTTCCCCCTTTCCAAAAAGAAACTATGCAGAGTGCCTGTTGCTGATGGAGTTTCACACCCTGTAGGTGACAGCGGGCTCTGACAGTGCTCACTAGAACTCTCTGCTTGAATCAAGCCAAAGCTAAAACTTGCCTAAAACCTAGTTCTAGCTAAAACTGGTTGTGAAGAGAGGAGAATCAGTTTTTTCTTGCCCTTGAGCTAGTCATAGAAATGAGTTTGAACTGTGAGAGACAGAGGATGTTAGCAGAGCTGAAGGTGCCTGAAAGCCTCTGCACGCAGGTGTCTCACTGCAGGCGGGTTACCCCGCTGAAGCCAGCGTGTGAAAATGCACCCAGAGTATTTGTCAGTTTACCCCAAGTAATCCCAACCAAAATCATTCTGGTGCAATTATTCTCTTTCTGCAGCAGTGTGGTGGCTTATTTTCCAATCTGGCAGTGGCGAGTTCAGCTTCCAGATTCAAACAGCGAAATGGGATTCAATAACTGCTCATGGGACATGCTTGGGAAGAAGCCTGATGACCGACTTACATTTGAAAAGATGAGGAGGGCGAGACCTGTACTAGCTGAGAGCTAATCATGCTCCAGCACCATAAAATTGGAGAGAAAAGGACTAATGCATATCCTGAACGGTTCTGCCAAACCCCACCAAGGGGGGGTGGGGGTGAATGCCTTGGGACTCTGGAGCTGCACCCCAGAGAGTGCCTCTGCACCACCACCACCAGTGGGGCTGGGGAGAAGGGCAGTCAGCACTGGGTTAACCTGTAGGAGAAAGGAGGAAGGAAAAAGGGGGATGAGAACCAGCCTGTTTGCTCTGGGACCCAAAACACCTCTTAGCTGCTCTAAATAGCTCTGTGTGGGATTGTCAGCATAGCTGATGCTGGATTATCTCAGCAAAAATGAGCATTATGAGAATATACTCAAGTGCAGGAGAGGGATGGGACAAACCAGCATCTGGTAAAACAGCTTTGTTGCGAGGCAATCCTTTTACTCGAGTAAAGATTTTTTCCCCCAGGCAAGAAGTCATCCCAGCTAAAAACCCCCATAATGAAAGAAGCCATGGGATATACCATCTTCAGGAGCCTGTTTCCTGGGAGCACACATTGCAAAGACCTTCAAAAGGACAGTGGAGGTTTGTTATGGAAAGAAGCATGGCAGACCCAGGGCTTCCTCCTGGCCAGGAAGGTCCTAACTCTGGTCACGTCCCTTTCTGAAGGTAACAAAGACAACGCGCTCCTGCCTGCAATATCCAGTATACAATGGCAGAATCATGTTCCTATAAGTCTAGGACAAGTGTGTGGAGCTGGACTCTGGATTTCCAGTTCACTGGACAGTGCTCTACGGACATGGGCACAGGCAGGCTACTGCAGGCATTTCAGCTCCTCTCCCACAGCTGGGTCTCTGCAGGACTGCTGCTGTCACCTGGCTGATACATTCAAGGGAAACCAGAAAAGGGCAGCTAAGGAGCTGATCAGACAAATAGCATAGTGTTTCCAAGAAAAATTAAACTGTCCTTTGCAAATAAAGATACTTCAAAGACAGAGAATTACTTATCACTTTCCATTAATGCTTGCATTTTATACCTTCTCACTGTTCTGCTCTTTAAGACCACAAGTGAACTGGGGCATCACTGCCTATTTGTCCACATTTGACCAGGACCTTATTAAGTGAAGCCCCAATATTAGCTCATCCCTTGGCACTGCAGTAATAAGCACAAGGAAGTAATATTCATATTAGACAGCCACTATAGCTTTGGATACAAAGAAAGCAAAACGGATGCACTTGCTCATAAACAGAGAAATGTTTCCTCTGATTATGGGTTTCCTCCCTGCTCACTACAAACAATTGTCAACTATTCCTGCCTATAGGTGTATCAAGATTACTCATCAACAAGTTAACAGCAAGGTGATCCACAGTTGCTTCTGTAATTCAGGTTTGGGGTTATTACAGCAGCACAAGTCAGAAGGATTAAATGAGAAGAAGGGTATGCTGAATACAGGAAAATATTATATGCAAATTGTGATTATTCATTACTGAGTCACAAAAAACACGTATTCAAAATCTGTCATGATTTAAAGTTTTAACAATAAAATGCTTTGCATTTATGTAATGACTTTCATTGGAGGATCTCAAAATGCTTCAGAGGCACTGAGATGAATGCAAAATAATGTCAGTCTCACAGGGGGGCTTTGGGTGCATTTTTTTTCAAATCAGCTGCTAGTGGTGGGGTGATATGAGGCATAAGCTAAAGGACATACGAAGTGTCAGCAGAGGCCTAACAGTTGGTTAAACAGGATTGGACCTTCAAACATGGGGACAGACAGAACAGTGTGAGGGGCAGTCAGCAGTGTGAGAAGTACCAGACGTTAGCGTGTTACCTCCCAGGGAGTGAGTGTCCCCAGCCAACACATCTGAGACTGTGTGTGTCTGTGGGCTTAGGAGGATGCTGTGCCAGGGTAATCTGAAATGTGTCGTCATTAGCAAAGATTGGCTACTGTTGCCTCAATTATCTCTTCGTGACACCTTGCACACCAGTTATCTCCCACCACTGCATCAGAGACGTGGATGGGAAGGTTCCTCAAAACAGTGGCTCCCAGGGGTTTCCAAGACATCAGAATGTGAAAAAACAAATTGCAAACTTAAAAAAAAAAGCACACAGACTCTTCCCCCACCTCTTTCCCCACTTCTCTGTTTATGAGCAAGTCCTTAGACAAGTGGGACTAACAAGCAAAAAAATTGAAAAAGTGAAAACATCAACATTCAAAACCTAGCCCATTTTGAAATGAAAAACATTGTGAAAATATGGCACAGGGTGATACTTGGTGGTCTGAGCAACAAAAAGGGCTGACAAAGATGGATCTGATCCATCCTCCAGTCCCCAAACAGGTTCAGCCTCTGTTGATCCTTACAGATGCATTTCTAATATCCTTTAAAATATCCAGTGATAGGGTACTTAAAACTATATCCAGCCTCTTTCTTCTCTCTGATTATATCACATTGTCTACAGGTAAGCAGCAAACAAATATGTTGCAAACACAATAATACCCTGAAAATGTACTCACTAGCCGAGTATTATTAGTGCCAGCGAAAACATCATGTGGCCCATCACTCAACACAACAAGAAATCCCTTCCCCAAAGAGAACGTGGGAATTTTGCAGCACGTTCCTTCATCCCTTTTCACATAGACTGAGCAGGGATGGTGGAAATTTAAAGCAAGAGAGAGCACACTTCAATCTGTGTGGAAGAGAGTGTGGGCACTGGTGTTACGGGATGTGGTGGTGGAAACCTTAACCACTGTCTTCCTGAGAGCTCTCTCACTGTTTGGTGAGACAAAGCAGACTGCAAGATAAAGAGTGCTCCAAGGTGTAAGTTCTTCAGCTGGAGGAACTATGGGCTGCCAGGCCCTATATAGAGAGCTTTCTTCTTCTACCTAGTGCACGTATTTGGTAAGATGAAGAAGGAAAAGGAACAGATCAAGGATTTTAATGTTTCCAGTAATAATGAAAAACAGAACACTATAATCTTAGAAAGCTAAAGATGGGAACTGAGATTTTATTGATAGGAGCTAATTTTTTCAGAAAACAATAAAGCCTAAATCCACTGGCTGATCCAGAGCAAAACCAACGGTGTGTTGAAACTGTAGACTGATAAATGTCTGCTGATATTGGTGGCCTTAGTAAGAGGACATCCTAGCATCCACACATTTTGCATAAGATTCTGCCAGGGAAGCAATTTGGAGTTAGTGACAACTTGTACTATAAAAGAAGTTACAGGCAGTGTAATTTGTGTTTGATTTCATGAAAACATCCATAGCAGAGGCTCAAGGTAGAGCATTTCAGAACTTACACTTTTTTCCTTAGAATTGTAATTTTCTAAATATATTTTTGTCTTTTCTTTATGTCTAGCTGAGAAAATACTTTGCAATGTGTATGCCACCAGGCCTACACCTGTGGTGAACCTTGCTCCCAGATAAATGCCTTCTGACCCTAGAAAATACTCAGAGGGGACAATAGAAACCCACGGGATACTGCCTGGTAGGACTGCTTTAGGAACACAAGCATGGTTGTTGCTGAGAGAAGTAAAATGCTTTGCAGTACCTCAATGTCTAAAATATTTTATAATGTAGATTTTTGAACTTTCGTAATGGTGTTCATCTATGTTCTTCAAAGGCCAAGCAAGGATTAGTGCAGTAGCCAGTCCTGTTTGGCTGTCTTCTGTACAAGGAAGGTGACAAGGTCTGTCAGGCAGTCTGTGTGTGGCTTTTTGATAGTCGGTCTAAGCCATGAGGAAACACGTTCCCAGCTACTGGCCTAATCTAACAGCTACTCAGCTGTTGGATTAGGCTGGCCTAACAGATGAGTCTGTCAGATTAGGCGAGCCTAATCTAACAAGATTCTAGCAATATCTTACCAGACGTGAAGATAACCTACCACCCTATGGTCAGCAGGCAGATCTCAGTATATCTTCTGCATACCAGAAAGCATAGGCACCAGTTTAGGTGTCTTTCTTCTCTTTCTTCAGATAGATACAGACCACATGGGATCTAAGAAATGACAGCAGTGGCCAACTGGATTGGTGTGCGTGCCTTATGGCGACTTCAGACATAGATGATGCAAAAGACTTACAGAGATTTAACACCCTGTAAAAGCCTAGAAACCACTGACAAACTGGTAGCTCTTCCTTCCCAGCTGCAGACAGAACCACAGTATATTTTCAGGAGAGTACAGCTGTACTGGACAGTTTTGAATTAATATATAAAACAAAGTCCTGTATTACGTACCAAACAGAGACTGGTTGGGAGAACTGGGAGCTGCTACCAGTAATGCCACTGGGAGCTGCCAATGTTTGTCCCAGAGCAGTGTTTGGTTCTCAGCATCCAGATGTTGGAGAGAAGCTCTCCCCATTAACCCCAGTGCTATCCAACTGCAGCAGATCTCAATGGTGAGCTATCATGGTTTAACCCCAACCAGCAACT